>NC_053027.1:357176741-357299661 GCF_003073215.2 Triticum urartu | reverse complement strand
AATATGAAGGACGTTGTCGGATAAAATCTGAAAAAGTGGTCTGGTGGTCCACAAGGGATCTGATGTGAGCCTCAGTATTCAACAAGAGGAAGAAAGAATGCAAGGAGATCAGATTATACAAACAGCTAACTAACTCAAAGCATCAACTTCAAAGCAATTATGAATTCCAACAGAAGGGATCAGAAGCAATGCTCTCATTAGGGATGTATAGGTAGAATAGCCTTAGGGGTACAATCGATGGAGATTTGATTGGTCGAGATTCAGCACGTGTTAAAATACGTCTGAGCCGGAAGGAAGAATTCTAGGATCTGATTGATGATTGCGAGCATTCGCAACATATTGTATCAACGGACTCAAAATGATAATGACAAAGGCTGAAAATAAGATTACTAGACTTATGGTATTAAGCATAATGCAAGCAAGCAAGCAAGAAATTCAAGAACAATAGGATGTTGAGGATTTTCACAAGAACGAATTGTATTACGCAGACTTTTGTGAAGAACATGAATCAACTGAGGATGAGCGGATACTTGATAGGTGCACAAAGTTATCCGTAGGGGTATTCGGGTGACAAGGAACTGCTAGGCAGTAAGCTCAAAGGATTCTCCGAAAAAGGAGAGCAGTTCAAGGCATCTTGTAATAACAAGATCGATGGGATAGAATGTAAGATTGGCAAGTGTGTGTAGTTATCCATAAGGATATTTCGGTGGTAGGGAGTTGCAAAGGCAACAGGCACAAAGTCTTGAGAGAATATCGTAGAGTATCTTCGGAGTCTTCTGATGTAGCAGGCGATTATCTGAAATAAGGGGCTCTCTGGGCGAATGTGATCACGAGATCCTAATGTTCGAGTTAGTAAAACCATTTAACCAGAATAGAAGAGACATAAGAGTCCCAGATTATAGATGAGGAGTAAAAGGTCCTAATACAACCCAATGGTGCGACGTGGGCCCGTAGGCCACACAACCATGTTAGTAAAAGTTTTTTTGTAGTGACTAGACTCGACTTCGGCCAAGGAGTTGGAAAGGGGGCTACCTACAGGTAGTCGGCTCTGATACCAACTTGTGACGCCCTCGATTCAATCGTACACTAATCATACACGCAAATGTGTATGATCAAGATCAAGGACTCACGGGGAGATATCACAACACAACTCTAGACACAAAACAAAATAATACAAGCTTTATATTACAAGCCAGGGGCCTCGAGGGCTCGGAATACATAAGCTCGAAAACATAAGAGTCAGCGGAAGCAACAATATCTGAGTATAGACATAAGTTAGACATTTTTTCCTTAAGAAGGCTAGCACAAAAGCAACATCGATCGAAAAGGCAAGGCCTCCTGCCTGGGAGCCACCTAACTACTCCTGGCCGTCGGTGGCCTCCATGTAGTAGTAGGCACCCTTAGTGTAGTAGCAGTCGTCGTCGAAGGTGGCGTCTGGATCCTGGGCTCCACCATCTGGTTGCGATATCCAAGAAGAACAGAAAAGGGGGAAAAGAGCCAGCAAAGCAACCGTGAGTACTCATCCAAAGTACTCGCAAGCAAGGATCTACACTAATCATGCAACAATATCAAAGGAAGGGTTGTATATGTGGACTGGCTGCGGAAATGCCAGACTAGAGAAAAGGCCTAGTCCTATCGACGACTAGCATCTTCTGGAAACCACCATCTTGCAGCAACAGGAGGAAGTAGAGTAGCATAAAGTAAAGTAGTAGTAGTAGTAGTAGTAGTAGTAGTAGTAGTAGTAGTAGTGTTAACAACCTCGGCCAGAAATCCTTTCTCGACTCCCTACGAGAAAGCAATCCCAGAGAGATACTATCCATTTCTCATATCCATTTCTCATCTCAAGTATCGAGTTCTAGTTGTATCGATCGGGATACAACTCCAAGTGCCTGTTACCGTAGGACATGCTATTGATAGATGTTTTCTTCCCTGCAGGGGTACACCAACTAACCCACCACACTCGATTAACTCCGGCCGGACACACTTTCCAGGGTCATGCCTGGCCTCGGCTAAACAATACGCCGCAACCCGACCTAGGCTTAATAGAGAGAGCAGCATGCCGGACTAAACCTATGCCCCCAGGGGTCATGGGCCATCGCCCCGGGAACTCTTGCACGTTGCGTGGGTGGCCGGCGAGCAGACCTAGCTACCTCCTTAAAAAGGCAGGAGCTTACCAGTCCAACCCAGCGTGCACTGCTCAGTTGCTTACGTCTAATAAGCTTCGGCTGATGCATACGATGCAGAACGCCCATACAATGCCCACGTGATGGTTAGTGCTATCAGGCCAGAGGCCCCTTGGATCAAATATCCAAATCGTAGTCGATTAAGAACGCGCGGTAATAAGAAGAGACTCACGAAATATGTCACCCCATCGCCCCGTCTCGAGGACTTGCGGCAAGGGCTAGGAATGCCCGGCCATGCCTCGTAATTATCTCGCAGGTACACTCCAGGTCAACCCTTCTCCACATCACTCGCAAACATGCTCGCGAGGGTACCTCTCGGGGTCGACCCGTCTTTAGTAACTTGGTTCAGTGTAAAGTCATAGTAACTATAGTAACCGTGTGTCTAACACCAAGGGGAAAACCCGAGGAATCACCCCCGGTGAATTCCACTCGATGTAATCATCAAGGTGAACATAAGAGGATCCACCCTCGAGGTTCACACTTGAGGGGTTGCATGACAGAGCCGTATCGGAAGTGGTTAAGGAGTGCTGTAAGAGGTTCCACCCTGGGCACTCGATGATAACTCTGCAGAGTCGAGCAAAAAACGGGGAAGTGATGTGCGGTGCCGGGGCCTGGTCTTCGATCCCGTTGAACGGGTCTTCGATGATGAAGTAGGGGCAACAAGGACAAGGTGGGGGTCACTGATGGATCACTAACCAAGCTATACTAAGCAGTTTAGGACAAGAAGGTAGGTAACAATAAGTAGGTTACAAAAGCAGGCTATGCATCAGAATAGGAGCAATCAATTACAGTAACAAAATCTAATGCAAGCATGAGAGAATTAACGGGTGATATCGAGATGATCAAAGGTGGGGCTTGCCTGGAAGCTCTGCTGAAAAAAAAGAAGTGTCGTCGTCGACGTAGTCGATCACAGGGGCAGCATCGGTCTCGGGGTCTACCGGAGGGTAGAGGGGGAAG
This sequence comes from Triticum urartu, assembly GCF_003073215.2. Lineage (NCBI taxonomy): Eukaryota > Viridiplantae > Streptophyta > Magnoliopsida > Poales > Poaceae > Triticum > Triticum urartu. The sequence goes on along the minus strand of NC_053027.1, from coordinate 357,296,521 downwards.
AAATAGTAAATACAGAGCAAACAATGCATCACAAGGCATAACATGGCAACACACAGCGCTAGGACTGTTGTAACGTAGTGTTGCACGATACAGGTGAAGGGGGAGTTCAACCGGGAAGGTATTCCCAGTTCCAGACCTGTGTGAGATAGATGACCGGAGGGGCAAAGTTCCATGTTTAGATAGTTAGAGGCATCTCACAGGAAAACGGATCGCGCGTTCAAATTCGTTTCATTTTTCTGAGCAACTTTCTTGTAGAAAACATTTTCATCCGAGCTACGGTTTAATTTCTATGAATTTTTAAAGATTAAAGTATTTTCTGGAATTATCTAAATTAACAGAAATGGAAATATGATGTCAGCATTACATCATTGTGACGTAAGCAGTCAACAGACCTGCTGACTGGTCAAAGTGACAGGTGAGGCCCACCTGTCAGCCTCTCTGGGTTAAACAGTGGGTTAAACTAATCTAACAGACTAATTAGAGGGGTGGGTCCCAAATGTCAGTGACTAACTAACTAATAATTAATTAACAGATTTTAACTAGCAGTTTTATGTATTTAAAAAAACATTTAAGCTAGTGGGGCCCGCATCAGTGAGACCGTGTGCCAAGTCAGCACAGTTAACCACGATAACATGGTAAACTGGGGCCAGGGGGCCCACTAGCAGTGCCCAGAGGTGGGCCCCAGGTGTGCCACGTCGGCGACGTCGGGGTTACGTCGCTGGTGACCAAAACAGCGGCGGGGCTCGCCGGACTTTGCCGGAAAAGCGCCATAGGGGGCTGTTTCGAGCGCGGCCGGGCTCGTTCGGGCACGGGAGAAGCGGTGGATCCAACTGTGACCTTAGCTCGGGCGGGGGCAGGCTGCAACGACGACGGCGTCGAGCGGGGCAGACGGCCGGAATGTGTGTTGGTGGGGATCGGGCTACGGGGCTCGGCGAGAGCAACGGATGTGCGCGTGGGGCCCCTGGGAACCCCAACAGAACGATGCGGTGCTCGGCTGCATGTGAAGGCGACCATGGCCATGGCGCGGAGCTCGTCGGCGGCAACACGCTCGGGTGATGGCGGATTCGGCGATGCAGGGCACAGGTCGGCGTGCGAAGAGGGCCTACGAGCAGCTGGCGCTCGCGGGCGTCTGATGGAGGTAGCGGGAGGCTGCGGGGAGGCCCGTGGGGACGGCGGTGAGGTGCGATGCGCCGGCTGGAGTCAGGCACAGACGGATCTAGTGCAAGGGGACATGGGAGGACAAGCGGAGGGCATGGGCGGCTTCAGCGAGCGGTCCTGTGCATGCTCGTGTGCTCGGGTGAGTATGACAATGCCCACAGTGACGGCGGCGAGCTATGCGGCGGAGCTGAGTTCGGGCGGCGATGGCAGCGGCAGCTGCGGTGATGGAACCGTACGGGGGAGCGAGGGGAGAGACGCGGTGGCTCACCGGGAGCTGTAGGGAGGTGGCAGTGTGCTCGGGGAGGCGCGAGGTGGCCGAATTCGACGCTGGCGTTCATTGGAGCAGAGGAGGAAGAAGAGGTCGCGGCGGTGCTGTAGGGCCGTCCCGGTCCACGTGGCTCGGCGGGGAGGATGAGGAGGTTGAGGCAGAGCCTGGGGGCACGTCGGCGAGGTGAAGGCCGGCCGGTGGCCGCGGTGGAGTGCGGTGAGCGGAGACGGAGAGGCGCGGCCGAGGCAGATCTGGAGGGGAGAGAGTACAGGCGAGAGAGAGAGAGAGAGAGAGAACGAGGAGGGCAGGTGAGTGGGAGAGTGGGAGAGGGGATCAAGGGGGCGCGTGATACGTCTCCAACGTATCTACTTTTCCAAACACTTTTACCCTTGTTTTGGACTCTAACTTGCACGATTTGACTGGAACTAACCCGGACTGACGCTGTTTTTAGCAGAACTACCATGGTGTTATTTATGTGCAGGAGCAAACATTCTCGGAACGACATGAAACTTCATGGAGCGACTTTTCAGAAAATAAGAAAAATACCTGCAAAAGATGGAGGCCAGGGGGCCCACCACCTTGCCACGAGGGTGGGGGCGCGCGAGCCCCCCTAGGGTGCGCCCCCTACCTCGTGGGCCCCCTGTTGCGTCTCCAACTCCAACTCCACCTCCATATATTGAGTTTCGATGAGACAAAAACCAGAGAGAAGAAATCATCGCATTTTACGATACGGAGCCGCCACCAAGCCCTAAAACCTCTCGGGAGGGCTGATCTGGAGTCCGTTCGGGGCTCCGGAGAGGGGAATCCATCGCCATCGTCATCATCAACCATCCTCCATCACCAATTTCATGATGCTCACTGCCGTACGTGAGTAATTCCATCGTAGGCTTGCTGGACGGTGATGGGTTGGATGGGTTCTATCATGTAATCGAGTTAGTTTTGTTAGGGTTTGATCCCTAGTGTCCACTATGTTCTGAGATTGATGTTGCTATGACTTTGATATGCTTAATGCTTGTCACTAGGGCCCGAGTGCCATGATTTCAGATCTGAACCTAATATGTTTTCATCAATATATGAGTGTTCTTGATCCTATCTTGTAAGTCTATAGTCACCTATTATGTGTTATGATCCGTTAACCCGAAGTGACAGTAATCGGGATACTTACCGGTGATGACCGTAGTTCGAGGAGTTCATGTATTCACCATGTGTTAATGCTTTGCTCCGGTTCTCTATTAAAAGGAGGCCTTAATATCCCTTAGTTTCCGTAAGGACCCCTCTGCCACGGGAGGGTAGGACAAAAGATGTCATGCAAGTTCTTTTCCATAAGCACATATGACTATATTCGGAATACATGCCTACATTATATCAATGAACTGGAGCTAGTTCTGTGTCACCCTAGGTTATGACTGTTACGTGATGAACCTCATCCGGCATAATTCTCCATCACCGATCCATTGCCTACGAGATTTCCATATATTGTTCTTCGCTTATTTACTTTTCCGTTGCTATTGCTATCATCACTACAAAATACCAAAAACATTGCTTTTACTACTGTTACCTTTTGCTACCGTTACCACTACTATCATATTACTTTGCTACTAAACACTTTGCTGCAGATATTAAGTTTCCAGGTGTGGTTGAATTGACAACTCAGCTGCTAATACTTGAGAGTATTCTTTGGCTCCCCTTGTGTCGAATCAATAAATTTGGGTTGAATACTCTACACTCGAAAACTGTTGCGATCCCCTATACTTGTGGGTTATCTAGACCATTTTCTGGCGCCGTTGTCAAGGATCATAGCTCTATTCTTTGAGTCACCTGGGATATATATCTGCTTATCATTATGAAGAACTTGAGAGATCCAAAAACCAAGATCTATCCCTCAACTACAAGGGGAGGTAAGGAACTACCATCTAGCTCTGCACTTGATTCACCTTTTGTTATGAGTAAGTTTGCGACACCTACACCTGCTTCTGCTATTCGTTCTGATATGTCGCATGTTATTGATGATGCCACTTCTGCTATGCTTGATACTTATGATGAAACTACCTCTATGCCTGATACTACTATGCCACTTAGTGATTTTCTTCATGAACAACTTGCTAGGGCTAGATAAATTGAAAATATTGAATCTGATGATATTGATGAAAGTGATGATGAAGAACCACTTGCTATTCCTAAGGGTTATGTATTTGATCAAGATGCTTCTTTAGCCATTTTAGCTTGCAGAAATAGAACTGAACTTAAAAAATTATTAGCTAAATGGAGTAAGCAATCTCTAAATGCTAGAATGAAACCTGACCCTGCTTTTGCTACTTCACCTATCTTTGTCACTGATAAGGATTATGAATTCTCTGTTGATCCTGATATAATTACTATGGTTGAATCTTATCCTTTTCATGGTTATGAATCTGAAACTGTTGGGGCACATCTTACTAAACTGAATGATATAGCTACCCTGTTCACTAAAGATGAGAAAAGTCGCTACTTTTACATCCTTAAAATATTTCCGTCCTCGTTAAAAGGTGATGCTAAGATATGGTTTAATTCTCTTGATTCTGGTTGTGTGCGTAGTCCCCAGGATATGATTTATTACTTCTCTGCTACATATTTCCCTGCTCATAAGAAACAAGCTGCTTTAAGGGATATATAATTTTGTGCAAATTGAAGAAGATAGTCTCCCACAAGCTTGGGGGAGGCTTCTCCAATTACTTAATGCTTTGCCAGATCATCCTCTTAAGAAAAATGAAATACTTGATATCTTTTATAATGGACTAACCAATGCCTCCAGAGATTACCTGTATAGTTGTGCTGGTTCTGTTTTCAGGGAAAGAACACTGGATGAAGCTGAAATTCTATTGAATAATATGTTTACAAATGAAAATAATTGGACACCTCCGGAGCCAATTCCTGAGCCTATTCCTAAACCAACTATGAAGAAGAGGGGTATTCTATTTCTCAGTCCCGAAGATATGCAAGAGGCAAAGAAATCTATGTAAGAAAAGGGTATTAAAGCTGAAGATGTTAAGAATTTACCTCCTACTGAAGAAATACATGGTCTTAATTTACCGGCTGTTGAAGAAACATATAATCTTAATCCTTTACCTATTGAAGAAACTCATGGTCTTTATAACCCGACACAGGTAGTAAAGGTAAATTCTCTCTATAGATATGATAAAGCTGTAATCCCATTTACTAAAATTGCTAGCGCATGCTTAGATGAGTTTGATAAATTTATGGCTAAGCAAGAATATTTTAATGCTTATTTTGGTAGACAATTGAAATACAATTCAAATATGCTTGGACACTTGGGTGATTATATGGCTAATGTTAAAGGTGAACTTAAACTTATTAGTAAACATGCTTCTATGGTTACCACTCAAGTAGAACAAGTACTTAAAGCTCAAAAGGATTTGCTCAATGAATTGAATAATAAGAATAATGATAATGCTGTTAGAGTTATGACTAGAGGTGGTAAAATGACTCAGGAACCTTTGTATCCTGAAGGCCATCCTAAGAGAATTGAGCAAGATTCTCAGAGAAATAATATAGATGCACCTAGATCTTCTAACAAGAATAAAAAGATAAATGATAGGACTTTGCATCCTTCTAGTGATCCTATTGTTGAAACACCTGAGAATCCAAATGATATTTCTATTTCTGATGCTGAAACTCAATCTGGTAATGAACCTGAAACTAATGATAATACTAATAATAATGTTCATAATGATGCTCAACCTAGTAATGATAATGATATAGAAATTGAACCTGCTGTTGACCTTGTTAACCCACAATCAAAGAATCAACGTTATGATAAGAAAGATTTTGTTGCTAGGAAACACGGTAAAGAAAGAGAGCCATGGGTTCAGAAACCCATGCCCTTTCCTCCTAAACCATCCAAGAAAAAGGATGATGAGGATTTTGAGCGCTTTGCTGAAATGATTAGACCTATCTTTTTACGTATGCGATTAACTGATATGCTCAAAACCAATCCTTGTGCTAAGTATATGAAAGATATTATTACAAATAAAAGAAAGATACCGGAAGCTGAAATTTCAACCATGCTTGCTAATTATACTTTTAAAGGTGGAATACCAAAGAAACTTGGAGATCCCGGTGTACCAACTACACCATGCTCCATTAAAAGAAACTATGTTAAATCTGCTTTATGTGATCTTGGAGCCCGTGTTAGTGTTATGCCTCTCTCTTTATATCATAGACTTGATTTGAATAAGTTGACACCTACTGAAATATCTTTGCAAATGGCTGATAAATCAACTACTATACCTGTCGGTATTTGTGAGGATGTGCCTATTGTAGTTGCAAACGTTAATATTTTAATGGACTTTGTTATTCTTGATATTCCCGAGGACGATAGTATGTCTATTATTCTTGGAAGAACCTTTTTGAATACTACAGGGGCTGTTATTGATTGCACTAAAGGCAATGTCACTTTTCATGTTAATGGTAATGAGCATACGGTACACTTTCCGAGGAAACACCCACAAGTTCATAGTATCAACTCTATTGGACAAATTCCATCGATTATATTTGGAGGTTTTGAATTTCCTCTTCCTACTGTCAAGAACAAATATGACATTCTTATTATTGGGGATGTTCATATCCCCATTGATGTAACATAGTGTTATTTGAAATTTCTCTGGTTCCATGTTATTCGGAATGAGTTCGTTAACAAGACTAGATCAACCTAGTTAGAGGATTCCTTTTGATGAAGGCACAACCTTCTGTACCCCACTTTTACTTTCTGTTATTTATATTAAATAAAATAAAATAAATATTTTTCTGTCTGTGTCGGTGTACTAAGGTAGGGGTACCCTAGTACCCCGAACTTGTGCATGGGCAGTCGCAGCATCCCCACGGCAAGGCTTGCCGGGTAACCGCCAGGGTCCTCCGCGGCTACTTTGAAGACCATTCAAGAACAAAGTATCCAAGACAAGACCCCGGCAAGAGGAGCTTGCCGGGAAGGCTATCAAAAGCATCTCAAGGCCCCGGCAAGGGGAGCTTGCCGGAAAGGAAACGAGACCCCGGCAAGAGGAGCTTGCCGGGAAGGCCAACCCAGGCATACCAAGAAAACCTGCCGCGACGCGCCACGCGCCCCGGCAAGACCCGGTGAGCGACAAGCTCTCGGGTGCGACAAGACGGCGAACGCGGCAAGGAGTTTGCCGCGGGAACCGCCTCTCCGAGCCCGCGCTCCAGCACACCCACCCACGTGTCGGTCCCCCGAGCACACGTGGCGGGGGCCGTGCAGCTAGGGGCGCGAGGTGGCGAGCAGGCGCTGACAAGACAACCATCGTGGCAAACGGTGGCGTCCCTAGCGGTCCCTCTTGGTACTGTTTAGGCGACACAGACGGGCATTTAATGCCCTTGTCCCCTGCCGTCAGGGTTAGGTTTGATAACACTGTAGCAGGTAGCTGTGCCTACTACAGTACCTAGCTGCCCCTACTGCGGCACCTTTCCGTTTTTGCCCTTGGCCCCCGTTGCTCTATGTCGGTAACCCCTTGAGTATAAAAGGAGGCCTGTGTGCAACGTAGAGGGGGGATCGGCCATTTTGAGAGCCTTGGGGAGGACGGCCATTCCAGACACTCACGCTCGGTCTCGCTAGTAGCTGGTGTGTACTGTAGCACTCCGCGCTCCCGAGCTAGAAATCAATACCAAACCACAAAGCAGGAGTAGGGTTTTACGCATCCGTGCGGCCCGAACCTGGGTAAATCGCTCGTGTGCTTCGCCTCGATTTACTCTTTGCGCGACCAACCACTCGCGTGTTTCGCCTCGATCTGCTCTTTGCGCAACCTCCGCCCCCGCCGAACCGAAAGGGACCCGGTCCGCCGGTCCCATAGGTGTCCGTGGATCAGAAACCCCGGCATCTCTGGCGCGCCAGGTAGGGGGCGTCGAAGTTGTGTGAACCAGATCCGGCGTTCTCACGGGCTAGATCTTCCTCATCCTCAGATCCGGCGCTCTCGCGGGCTAGATCTTCATCATCTCCATCAGCATGCCGCTGAAGAAGAAGGTTTCGGAGGCAGCTGCTCCGTCCACGCCGAGCCAGCCACCGCCGGGGCAAACGGTTGGTGAGGCAGGCGCCGGCAGAAGGGCACGCGTCGACGAGGAAGCTCGCGGTGCTGCCGGGTCCAAGGACAAGGCTGCGCTGCCCATCGGCGACGTTGTCGGCTCCCACAACGACCGGGCGCACTCCAAGACCTCGGCGTCCGTGCATGCACCGCGCCCGTCTCAGGAGGCGCGGGACCGGCAGCGTCATGGTACTCACGGTGCCATGCGCTCGCTAGACCAAGACCGAGCTGGTGGATCTCGGAGCGCTCAAGACCACCATGCACGTCAACAAGCCGGCACGAGCGACACACGGTCGCCTGGACGGGATGCTGCTCCTTCTAACGTGGTTAGGAGTCCGAGCATATCCCGCTCCTCGCACCGTTCACTACCGCCGCCCGCCACCACAGCCGAAGCTTTGGCGCGAGCTCAGCTGCTCCTAGACTACCCTCCAGCGGCGGACAAGATCGACGACTGGAGGGCCACTATCCAGAGTCTCATCTGCTTCGCCAACGGCGACACTCCTCGGCAGCCGGGCACATTGCAGCCGCAGCGAGTCGGCCATGCACGAGCCGGTGGCAACGAGGCTCGCGAGGGTACGACCACCGTGCACTCTCCGCCCCGAAGGCCAAGATCGCCGACTCGCCGGATCCACCTCGACAGCGACTCCACCGCGTCGTCAGATCCGCGAGCTCGTCGCGATCAGGGCCAAGTTCTTCAAGAGCGACAGCGGGAAGACGCTCGTACTCGCATCGAGCGCCGGAGGGAAGCGCGGCGTCAGTTAGACCAGCGCGCTGGGCCCTCTGTTGACATGCATGCGCCAGGGGAACCCGGTGACTTGCCGTACATGGTAGGTTGCTCTGCGTTCACTCGTGAGCTGCGGCAAGTCCAGTGGCCCAGTACGAAGAACTTCAAGCCAGATGTACCGGAGAAGTACGTCGGCAAGTTGCATCCGTCGGAGTTCCTCAGCATCTACACCATCGCGGTGCAGGCTGCTGGGGGACGGGACGACAAGATCCTTGCCAACTACTTCCCGCTGGTGCTTAAACCCAACGTCAGGTCCTAGCTCATGCACTTGCCGGACAACTCCGTATCCTCCTAGGCAGACTTGTGCCATCAGTTTGTTGGCGCCTTCACAGGCGGCCACAAACCCCATGGCCAAGAGAGTGATCTACATCTGCTCGTCCAGAAGGAAGGAGAGCCCCTGCGCCAGTATATCCAGAGGTTCAGCCGTGTACACCACAACATCCCAAATATCCACCCTGCCGCGGTAATCAGCGCATTCCATCAGAACGTGCGTAACCGCAGGATGCGGGAGGAGATGGCGATGTGCAAAATTCGGGACGTCAGCGAGCTATATGCCCAGGCCGACAAGTGTGCGTGCACTGAGGAAGGGGGGAAATTCCCCGGAGAAAGCACTGGAGCAGAGGGATCTGACAGTGAGGATGCTGCCCCGGCAAAGAAAGGCCGGCGGCGCAACAGGAAGAAGAGAGGCAAAGAGGTGCTGGTCGTTGAGCAGTCCGGCGATGAAGGTGACGCCAAGAAAGCTGCGGTTGGTAGCTCCGGCAAGGAAGTTGCCGCGTGCACCAACTGCCAGGCTGTGGCGGTCGCCGACAAGCGGGATGGCTCCGGCAAGCAATATTGCAAGATTCACCGCACCAAGGGACATGACCTCCAAAGCTGCAAGAAGGTCGAGCAGCTCGTCCAGCAACAGAGGGCTGAGTACGAGCGGCGCGACAAGGAGAGAGCCCAAGGGGGTGCCGAGAAATCTGGCCAGAAGCGCACCGGCCAGGAAGGGCGCCACGGCAAGGCCACGCAACGGCAAGGAGACAGACCTCCCCGCGGTCGTGACAAGGATGAAGACGACGATGACGACGAAGACATGGATGACGTTGAGACCAGTGAGCAGGAGTTTCAGAAAGCCACAGAGGTCTTGTGCGTTGACGGTGGTGCTTCTCTGCATACCTTGCACTGCCAACTCAAACAGTGGGTGCGGGAAGTCAATGCAGCAGAACCACCCATCGAATCGCGCAAGCTTCTGAAGTGGTCCAGCACGCCTATCATCTTTGACATTGAGGACCACCCTGATCGCACAACTGCGGTCGGGTGTCTGCCGATGTTGGTTTCACCAACTATCCGCAACCTCAAAGTCACCAAGATGCTAGTTGACGGCGGGGCCGGCTTAAACCTGATCTCCTCCGCTGTACTCCGAAAACTCCAGATCCCTGACAGCGAGCTCGAAGAGACCGGCACGTTCCAAGGAATCAAACCGGGAAGGAGCAAGCTGAAGGGAAAGGTCACGCTGCCGGTAACATTTGGCAGCAAGCTGAACTTCAGGACTGAGAGGGTCACATTTGACGTTGCCGATATTCCATTGCCTTACAATGGGATACTTGGCCGTCCAGAACTCGCCAAGTTCATGGCGGCCTCTCACTACGCGTATAACATGCTGAAGATGCCAGGCCCGATGAGCGTCATTTCTGTCCCTGGCGACAGGAAGGATGCTCTCATCTGTGCCGACAAGATCTACCGGGAAGCAGCAGCCACGGCAGATCGTGATCAACTTGCCGCTGAAGCTCCCGGGGGGAAGAAGACCAAGTCCGGCAAGAGTTCTGGTGCCCACTCCGGCAAGCGCACCTCTTCGGAGTGCTGCGCCGCCGTCGAGGACGCACCATCGAGCTCCACCGGCAAGACCAAGCCCGGCAAGAGCTCTGATGCCCACTCCGGCAAGCGCACCTCTTCGGAGTGCTGCGCTGCCGTCGAGGACGCACCATCGAGCTCCACCGGCAAGTGCAAGAAGACGATGGCAGCTCCGCCAGAGACGAAGAGGGTATCCGCCAAGGTGGACGGCGCTGGTGGTACCTTCACCATCAGTGCCACGCTTGACCCTAAATAGGAAAGTGCGCTCGTTACTTTCCTACGGGCGAATGTCGATGTGTTTGCATGGCAGCCGTCTGACATCCCCGGTGTTCCCAGGAAAGTGATTGAGCACCACCTTGCCGTTTGTCCCCATGCGTGGCCCATCAAGCAGAAAGTCAGGAAGCAGGCAATGGAGCGCCAAGAATTCATTGTAGAGGAGATCAAGAAACTGGAAGCAGCAGGCCTCGTCAGAGGAGTGCTCCATCCCACGTGGTTTGCCAATCCTGTAGTCGTGCGCAAGGCAAATGGGAAATGGAGGCTTTGTATCGATTTTACCGATGTTAACAAAGCTTGTCCCAAAGACCCATTTCCTTTGCCGCGCATTGACCAGATTGTTGACTCCACCGCCGGATGTGATTTGCTTTCGTTTCTTGACGCATACTCAGGATATCATCAGATCTTCATGGCAGAAGAGGATGAGGAGAAGACCGCATTTATTACTCCATGTGGCACGTACTGTTTTGTACGGATGCCTTTCGGATTAAAAAATGCTGGTTCGACATTTGCAAGAGTAGTCCATATTGCTCTCGGGCCGCAGATACACAGAAATGTGGAAGCCTACATGGATGATATAGTGGTCAAGAGCAAGGACAGAGCAACCCTGATTCGAGATTTGGACGAGACCTTTGCAAATCTGCGCAAGATCAGCCTCAAGCTCAACCCAGAGAAGTGTGTGTTTGGAGTTCCCTCCGGCAAGCTTCTCGGGTTCTTCGTGTCTCAGCGGGGAATTGAAGCCAATCCCGACAAGATCAAGGCCATCGAGCAGATTGAGGCACCAAGGCGCGTCAAGGATGTACAGAAACTTGCCGGTTGCGTGGCTGCTCTCAGCAGGTTTATCTCTCGGTCTGCTGAGTGCGCCCTTCCGTTTTTCAAATTATTGAAAAAGGCGGGTCCAATGAAATGGACTCCGGAAGCGGAGGCTGTGCTGCAGGACCTGAAGAGATACCTGTCCTCCCCTCCAATACTTGTCGCACCTAAGCCACAAGAGAAGTTGCTGGTGTGCATAGCGGCAACCAATCAAGTGGTTAGTGCTGCGCTAGTAGCAGAGAGGGAGGCAGATGATGAGCCAGCAACCGCGGCAAGCGCATCCAGCGACAAGCAGGGGGCTTCCCCGACAAGCTCTGGTCCCGACAAAGATGAATCTGCGCAGATGCATGAGGAGATACGGAAGAAAATGGTGCAACGCCCAGTTTACTTTGTCAGTTCCCTTCTGCAGGGGGCTAGGTCGAGGTACTCTGGTGTGCAGAAATTGCTTTTCGGCCTTCTCATGGCCTCGAGAAAGCTGCGCCATTGCTTCCAAGCAAATGAGATCACAGTTGTCACTCGCTTTCCGCTGAAGAGAATACTGCAGAATCCAGAAGCGACAGGCAGGATTGTTGAGTGGGCATTGGAACTGTCAAGCTTTAGCCTCAAGTTTGAAAGCACTTCAACTATCCAGAGCAGAGCATTGGCAGAATTTATAGCAGAATGGACGCCAACACCAGATGAAGAAATCCCAGAAACGAGCGTCCCCGACAAGGAAGCAAGCAAAGAGTGGCTGATGTACTTTGATGGTGCCTTTTCGCTGCAAGGCGCCGGCGCTGGTGCGCTGCTTATCGCACCCACCGGAGAGCACCTCAGGTACATAGTCCAGATGCACTTTCCCAAGGAGCAAGCAACAAACAATACTGCAGAGTATGAGGGATTGCTTGCCGGTCTCCGGATCGCGGCAGACCTTGGGATCAAGAAGGTCATTGTCAGGGGTGACTCACAGCTTGTCGTCCGCCAAGTAAACAAGAACTATCAGAGTCCGTTGATGGAAGCTTACGTTGACGAAGTGAGAAAGCTGGAAGAGCGCTTTGACGGCCTGCAAATGGAGCACGTTCCAAGAACTCAGAACGCCATTGCAGATGGCCTGTCGAAGTGCGCCGCACTTAAGTTACCTGTGGAACCAGGGACCTTTGTGCTCAAGCTGACTCAACCGTCCGTAACACCATCAACTGGACAGAGCAAGAAGAGGAAGTTGATTCCTGGTGACCATCTGCCGGCAGAGCTTCCCGAAGCCGCCGCCAAGAAGGTCCCTAAGATCGACGTCGAAGGCGCTGAGGAACAGTCTGCTCCGGCAAGCCTTAGGGCTTGTTCCGTTGATGCAGAAGCTCCCGGCAAGCTTGTCGCGGAACGTCACACTCCGGCAGAGACGCAGCTTCTCGCCGTAGAAGCGGACGTTCCCGCGGCAGCTGAGACCAACACCAAGAGCGCTGAGGAGCAAGATGCTCCGGCAAGCCCCAGGGTTTGTTCCGTTGAAGCAGAAGCTCCCGACAAGTCTTGCCCCGACAAGCTTGTCGGGGAACGTCAAGCTCCGGCAGAGACACAACTTCTTGCCGTAGAAGCGGATGTTCCCGCAGCAGCGGATTTGCCTTTAGTCCTTGTTGTCGAGCCACAGGCTCCAACATGGGCGCAGCAGATTGTCCGTTTCCTTGAGACAGGAGAACTTCCCGAAGAGCTAGAAGAAGCCGAAAGAGTAGCCCGGCAGTCAAGTATGTACCAGTTCGTCGACAAGACACTGTACAGAAGAAGACTCAACGGTGTGAAATTGAGGTGTATTCCCCAGGAAGACGGACAAAAGTTGTTGGCAGAGATACATGGAGGCATATGTGGACATCACATTGGCGCAAGAGCACTCGTCGGCAAAGCATTCCGGCAAGGTTTCTTCTGGCCAACAGCCCTCTAGGATGCAACTGCACAAGTAACCAAGTGTGAAGCGTGCCAGTTCCATTCCAAGCAGATACACCAGCCAGCTCAAGCTCTCCAGACGATCCCTTTATCCTGGCCATTTTCGGTCTGGGGGCTCGACATCCTCGGCCCCTTCCCCCGAGCTGTCAGGGGCTTTGAGTACTTGTACGCCACAATCGACAAGTTCACAAAGTGGCCGGAAGTGGAACCGGTGAGGAAGGTGACCGCACAGTCAGCCGTCAAGTTCTTCAGGTCGATTGTTTGCCGCTTCGGGATCCCCAACAGGATAATCACCGACAATGGTACACAATTCACGAGCCACGCCTTCATGCAGTACGTCCAAGATCTCGGCGCCAAGGTCTGCTTCGCTTCTGTTGCTCACCCAAGGAGCAACGGTCAAGCGGAGAGGGCGAACGCTGAAGTGCTGCGCGGGCTCAAGACCAGAACTTTCGACAGGCTGCACGAGTGCGGAAGAAACTAGATCGAGGAGCTACCGGTGGTTCTTTGGTCGATTAGAACAACGCCAAATTGAGCCACTAGACAGACACCCTTTGCTCTAGTCTATGGAGCAAAGGCAGTTACCCCCACGGAACTCGTATACGGGTCACCTCGAGTGCTCGCTTACGATGAGCTTGAGCAAGAGCGGCTGCGGAAAGATGACGCGCTGCTCCTTGAGGAAGATCGTCTCCAGACTGCTGTGCGAGCTGCTCGCTACCAGCAAGCTCTGCGCCGCTACCATAGCCGCAAAGTCAATGCCAGGACTTGTTCTTCGGCGCGTTCAGTCGGCCAAGAATTCCAACAAGTTGACGCCGAAGTGGGAAGGCCCTTACTGGGTGAAGCGAGTCACAAGGCCTGGCGCTGTCCGCCTTGAGACCGAAGATGGCGTACCAGTGAGCAAGTCCTGGAACATCGAGCATCTTCGTAAGTTTTACCCGTAAGGCGCGGTTGTCGGACCCTGTCCGGCAACCACCCTTCTGTACAAGTCTTGCCGTTGTTGCATGTAATCCTTTGTACAGAGCCAGGCGCAGACCCTGAGCACCAGTAAATGAAGCGCTGATCACCCCGGGGTTAGAGCATGCATGCTAGGTCGAGTCTCGTCCTTGGTTAGGGTTGACAGTGCCTAACAGCGGCTAACCCCTAGCTTAGAGGTCGAGTGTCCGTCCCTTTGCTTTTCCTTCGTTCGCAGGGCTCGCATATCCTGGCCAGACCGCTTGAGGACGAAAAGGAGAAGAAGGGCGCGCCGGCACCTGAGCCCCGGCAAGCCAGTGTTGCCGGGGGCTGCGGGTACCAAGATTCGTCCCCGGCAAGCCAGAATTGCCGGGGGCTGCGATATCAGATAAGTTTTTCGTCCTTCGTCATGCATCCTTTTATGGACTGGGGAATGTGAAACCGCGTTTCTTCTCGAAAACTGCCGTGCTCCCCCGACTCTAGGCCCCGGAGCGCGTTCCCGGGACCAAGTTTGGTCGTAGTCGCGGCAGCAAAGGGTTGAAATGAGGAGGCCGCGCACACCTCGTTCCCGCCTCCGTCAAAAGCGTGAGAAAGGTCGAGCGGCATGGGAAGGCGGCAGGGCCTGTTGCCAGGAGATGAAATGTCTGTCCGAGGGATACCAAGGATTTGCTCCTTGGCGCGGGTTCAACCCACGAGACAAATAACCCAGCAAGCATCCCCTTTTTCATTAAAAAACATCCCACTCAGGTACAGTCCATAGTGGATGAAAAACATGAATGAGAGGATTACAAGTTTTAGATGCAGCTAAGGCCCGAGGGCTTACAAATTAAAAAGATAAGGTGCCCGTAATCCCTTTTCCTGTCCCTCTCTTCAGGAGATAGGTCAAGGAGGCGAAAAGGGGAAAAGGGGCGCCTAGGCGAGCTACAGGTGCCAGAAGACACCAAGAGAACATCCGGGGGGCCGACCGAGGGCTTGACGGTGATGGCAACGCCGGAAGCGGGGCTCGAAGACGGGGCAGCAGGACGTCAGCACGCTGTCGAGTCACCACGCCCTCATACTCTGACCTGACGGCCTTGTTGCCAGCCCTCTTCCCCTTCCGCAGCCTCCCTACGCCAGCCGCCCAAGGAGACGCCCCCGGGGAGTTCAAGGAGCCGGCGACGCGGATGATAGGGTCGCCGGTGCCGCACGGAGCGGCGCCCGACACCTAGTCGGACCCGCCATCCCGCCGCCCGCTACCCTCATCGTCGCTGTCGCTCCCCTCCTCGTCACTCTCGCTCGAGGGGGAGCCTTTGCTATCGGAGGAGCTGTCCACGCAGCACTTCGCCCGAGTGCCGAAGCATCCGAAGGCCTTGACCGAAAGGAGATCGCCCTCCATCAGCTTGAAATGGAGGGTAAACCCCCCCCCCCATCAGGCTATGGATCCGGGCGAACGTCTTCCACCCTCGGTCAAGATACATCACATTAGGGGCTGGGAATACAACGCGGACTCGTGTGCCGCTGATCCCACAGCCCCTCATGTGCAGCCACAGTGTCTCGGGCGGGTCCGACTCCATCGCGCTCGCGAACGGAGCTGGGAGCCGGAGGCGACGACGAGGCGCCCGGCGCAGCCAGATGAAGAACTCGCAAGGGTTGTCCCCTATATGGACCGCCACGGGGAGAGGAACCACTGGCGGAGGCGAAGCTGGCGCGCCGCCCCGTCTGCCCCTTCCCCGAGCGCCTCGACCTCGCCCTCGACCTCGCCCACGGCCTCGCCCCCTCCCTCTTCCCCTTATGGCTGGCTCCGCCACCACGGGCGCGGGAGAGGGAGAGGCGCGCTGTCTGGCGGCGACCCTTGCCGCCACCGATGAAGGGCCAGGGTTCCCTTTCTCCATGGCAGATGAGAGGAAGGGGAGCCGAAGCTGAAGAAGGGAGGAGATGGAAGAGTGCGGGCTTCCGTGCTCCCCTCCCGCTCTTTATAAAGGAGCGAGGTGGGGGCTCGGCCGCCCCGCTCAACGAACCAAGGCACGGGAAGGGCAGGGAGTCGGGACCGACCCGCTGCCTCTGCTCGCGGCGGCCCAGATTCCCACTTCCACCGTCCACGACCCCAAGCGCATGGGAGCCGCATGGCGAGGATGCGGAACCGAGGCGGCGAATGAGGCGGCCTCGCCCCACCCCGCGATCGCGGGGAGTGGGCGCCTCGGAAACCGCGCACCGGCTCCGTCCAGTAAATGCACCACGCCTACCTCCGTTTAAGAGGGAGGGCGTGAACCGTCCCCTTCATCATGGCCTGACGCATGCCCGCGGGGCCTAGCCCCGCGCACACCGCCCACGTCACCCACGACGCCGCGTTTGACGCGCGCCGTTCTGGGCGTGCGCGGTGGAAGCGGAGAGATGTACGGCGTGACCTAGGCCGCGCGTGCCCGTGCACTGTTTTGGGCCAGGCCCAACAACGCTCGGCACCGTGTCTGGCCCAGGCCCGGGGGCTCCTGTCGGTGTACTAAGGTAGGGGTACCCTAGTACCCCGAACTTGTGCACGGGCAGTCGCAGCATCCCCGCGGCAAGGCTTGCCGGGTAACCGCCAGGGTCCTCCGCGGCTACTTTGAAGACCATTCAAGAACAAAGTATCCAAGACAAGACCCCGGCAAGAGGAGCTTGCCGGGAAGGCTATCAAAAGCATATCATGGCCCCGGCAAGGGGAGCTTGCCGGAAAGGAAACGAGACCCCGGCAAGAGGAGCTTGCCGGGAAGGCCAACCCAGGCATACCAAGAAAACCTGCCGCGACGCGCCACGCGCCCCGGCAAGACCCGGTGAGCGACAAGCTCCCGGGCGCGACAAGACGGCGAATGCGGCAAGGAGTTTGCCGCGGGAACCGCCTCTCTGAGCCCGTGCTCCAGCACACCCGCCCACGTGTCGCTCCCCCGAGCACACGTGGCGGGGGGCCGTAAAGCTAGGGGTGCGAGGTGGCGAGCAGGCGCTGACAAGACAACCATCGTGGCAAACGGTGGCGTCCCTAGCGGTCCCTCTCGGTACTGTTTAGGCGACACAGACGGGCATTTAATGCCCTTGTCCCCTGCCGTCAGGGTTAGGTTTGATAACACTGTAGCAGGTAGCTGTGCCTACTACAGTACCTAGCTGCCCCTACTGCGGCACCTTTCCGTTTTTGCCCTTGGCCCCCGTTGCTCTATGTCGGTAACCCCTTGAGTATAAAAGGAGGCCCGTGTGCAACGTAGAGGGGGGGTCGGCCATTTTGAGAGCCTTGGGGAGGACGGCCATTCCAGACACTCACGCTCGGTCTCGCTAGCAGCTGGTGTGTACTGTAGCACTCCGCGCTCCCGAGCTAGAAATCAATACCAAACCACAAAGCAGGAGTAGGGTTTTACGCATCCGTGCGGCCCGAACCTGGGTAAATCGCTCGCGTGCTTCGCCTCGATTTACTCTTTGCGTGACCAACCGCTCGTGTGTTTCGCCTCGATCTGCTCTTTGCGCAACCTCCGCCCCCGCCGAACCGAAAGGGACCTGGTCCGCCGGTCCCATAGGTGTCCGTGGATCAGAAACCCCGGCAGTCTGTTATCTGATTATCTGTGCAATATAAAAATACCTCGAAAATAAAAGTTCGCCAAATGCCCTGAAAATTAAATAAGATTTTTTCTAGAATATTTGAGGATTTATGGAACTGAGAACACTCCAGGGGGGTCAACCACCTGCCCACAAGGGTGGAGGGCGTGCCCCTACCTCGTGGGCCCATGGTGGCCCTCCTCCACTTATTTCTGCACCCACACACTTCATCTTCCTCCCCCAAACACGAATAACCAACTCAAACGCGAGTCCAAGCTCGTTTTGCTGCCATTTTCGATCTGCTTGCTCAAAGCACCTCTCACAAAACTGCTCGGGGAGATTATTCCTTGGTATGTGACTCCTCTATTGGTCCAATTAGTTTTTGTTCTAGTGCTCTATTCATTGCAAATTTTTGCTACTTAGGTGACCCTGTTCTTGAGCTTGCATGTCAAATTTATATGGTCAAAAGTAATTTTGATGCATGATATAGGCCCTAGGCACTTGTAGGAGTAGTTACTATCAATATTATTGAGTTTGGTTTACTTTTATTTTGAAGATACTAAAAATTTCATGATTTTTCAGAAAATGATGAGGAGACTTTTAAGGGGCTCATCGAGCCAAATCTTGAAGAAGAAGGCACCAAAGCCTAAGTATAATTTGCCTCGCACCATGGAGGTTCGGGCGTGCGAATGGCCTACCGAGGATTTCTTAAGAGCAGCTGGGATTTATGAAGATTTTCATGAGTTGTCTCAGACAGCAGGCCTTACCGCTTTCCTCCACGACCAATGTGATCAGTATCTCTTGCTCACAAATACCTTTGTGCAAAACTTCATTTTCATTCTAGGAACTCACCACCTACGATGGAATTTCATTTATATGATGAGGATAAGGAGATGTCACTTTATGATTTCTGTCAGATTTGTTTAGTCCCTTTTGGGGGCAAGACAGAAGAACCACATCATGATGATGTGGAGGGATTTATTGACACTATCACTGTAGGGGAAACAAGGAAGGTTTCCGATGCACGAATCACTAGCATACATTTTCCTGTTTATGCTACTTTGCATTACTTGCTAGTCGCTGCTTAATTGGTCGCAGAAACTGTGGAAACCTGAGTATCCCTGATATTATTATTTTTCACCACAGTTTATACGGTGATAACTCCTTTAGTATGGGCAGCATTATTGCCAAACGGTTAAGTCTGAACCGTACCAAGGGCCCCATCTTTGGAGGCATCTATGCTACACGCCTAGCTGCACATTTTAACATACCTATTAGGCATGCTGAGAAGGAAGAAAAAGTGATGCCCCGTGTTTATCTAGATTATAAAAGTATGGTGGCACATGATTTTATTGTTAAGAATAGGGAAGGAGAGCTTAAATATCAATTGTTCTTTAATAAACATCATCCTGAGACTATTACCTTGCCTGCTCCTTCTTTGTTTGATTTGACTGTAGGCATGTACCTTGTTCCATTTACGGCTATCCACGCCTACTGGAACCCTGCACCAGCCGAGGAGCCAGAGCCAGAACCACAATTTGATCCTTCATGATAGTCTAATTACCAGTGGGATCCGGAGATGATTGTCAGCCAGTGGCAATCTGAGCCTTCTTCTTCCTCATCACAGTACGACCCCAACTATTATTATGGATATCAGCCAGGCCAGCCGTGGCCATAGACCAACTTAGGCCAAAAGCCTAAGCTTGGGGGAGTAGGTATTTCCCACTGACATTATATTCATGTTCATACACTCATTGCTAAATGTCGGTGCTCATACTTTTTCATTGTATCATCCATGCTAGTTTAAATTCATTTTTATTCTTTCTTCTGGTGTGTTTAATAAACCTTAAGAAAAACCAAAAAAATTAGTTGTAGATTTTAATTAGTTTACTTTCCATGCTTGTAGTAATAATTAAAAAGAAAACCCAAAAATATTTCCTGTTCTTCGTTTGCTTGTTGGGAGCTTTCCCGTGTAAATAGTTTTATTTCTTTTCTTTTCTTTGGGGGTCGATAGGAGAAGACCATAATTAAATTGTTGAAGAGGCTCTTATATACATTATTGTTGATCTAACAAAAGAGCCCATATTGCCTTGTCTTCTCCTATTTAGTGAATGCTTGCAGATTCCAGATTAGTCCAACGCACATGCACTATTATTATTATTCACATCGTTCAGTCGTGCAAGTGAAGGGCAATTATGATGATATATGATGGACTGGCTGAGATGAGAAAAGCTGGTATGAACTCGACCTCTTTTGTTTCTGTAAATATGATTAGTTCATCATTCCTGATTCGTCCTATTATGAATGAGCATGTTTGCAATGATAACTAGAGGTCATAGTTTCTTGTGCCATGCTTGATTAGCTATGAGTTATAAAGGTTTACCTTGCGTGGCAACATGCTATTGAGATGGTTATGATGTGGTATGATAGGGTGGTATCCTCCTCTGAATGATTTAAGTGACTTAACTTGGCACATGTTCACGCATGTAGTTGAAACAAAATCAACATAGCCTTCACGATATTTATGTTCATGGTGGATTATATCCTACTCATGCTTGCATTCGATGTTGATTAATTTTAATGCATGTTCATGACTATTGTCGCTCTCTAGCTGTTCACTTCCTAGTATTTTGCTAGCCTTCACCTGTACTAAGTGGGAATACTGCTTGTGCATCCAATCCCTTAAACCCCAAAGTTATTCCACATGAGTCCACTATACCTACCTATATACGGTATCTACCTGCCGTTCCAAGTAAATTTGTATGTGCCAAACTCTAAACCTTCAAATAAATATCCTGTTTTGTATGCTCGAATAGCTCATGTATCAACTAGGGATGTCTGTATCTTCCATGTTAGGCGGGTTATTCTCAAGAGGAGTGGACTCCGCTCCTCACTCGTGAGATAAATGGCTGGTCACCGGGATGCCTAGTCCCATGCTTTATGCAAATAAATCAAAATAATTGCAAACAAAACTCCCCCTGGGACTCTTGTTAGTTGGAGCCACTCGTTGTTACGAGCAAGCCATGGATTGATGCTTGTGGTGGAAGGGGGAACATAAACTTTACCATTCTGTTTGGGAACCGCCTATAATGTGTGTAGCATGGAAGATATCGCCATCTCTTGGTTGTTATGTTGACAACGAAAGTATACCGCTCAAAATATTATTCACCTCTGTTTCAAAACCGAGCTCTGGCACCTCTACAAATCCCTGCTCCCCTCTGCGAAGGGCCTATCTATTTACTTTTATGCTGAGTCATCACCCTCTTATTAAAAAGCACCAGTTGGAGAGCACTGCTGTCATTTGCATTTATTATTATTAGTTTACATTGAGTATGACATGACTGGATCTCTTGTACCATGAATTACAATGTCTAGTCAGTCCTTGGTCTTTAAAGGTGCTCTGCATTTATGTTTTGCGGTCTCAGAAAGGGCTAGCGAGATACCACCTTGTTATATCATATTATGATTGTTTTGAGAAAGTGTTGTCATTCGAGTTTTATTATTATGGCTCGCTAGTTGATAATGCTATTGATATGAGTAACTTGAGACCTAAGCGTTATTGTGAATGTGGTTAGTTATAATCTTTGCTGAAAACTTGAATGCTAGCTTTACATATTTACAACAACAAGAGCAAACAGAGTTTGTAAAAGTTTTTTTCTTATTCACGTTCAGTTTGTCAACTGAATTGCTTGAGGACAAGCAAAGGTTTAAGCTTGGGGGAGTTGATACGTCTCCAATGTATCTACTTTTCCAAACACTTTTGCCCTTGTTTTGGACTCTAACTTGCATGATTTGAATGGAACTAACCCAGACTGACGTTGTTTTCAGCAGAATTACCATGGTGTTATTTATGTGCAGGAGCAAACGTTCTCGGAATGACCTGAAACTTCACGGAGCGACTTATCAGAAAATAAGAGAAATACCTGCAAAAGATGGAGGCCAGGGGGCCCACCACCTTGCCACGAGGGTGGGGGTGTGCCTGCCCCTCTAGGGCGCGCCCCCTACCTCGTGGGCCCCCTTTTGCGTCTCCGACTCCAACTCCACCTCCATATATTGAGTTTCGATGAGAAAAAAATTAGAGAGAAGAAATCATCGCGTTTTACGATATGGAGCCGCCGCCAAGCCCTAAAACCTCTCGGGAGGGCTGATCTGGAGTCCGTTCGGGGCTCTGGAGAGGGGAATCCGTCGCCATCGTCATCATCAACCATCCTCTATCACCAATTTCATGATGCTCACTGCCGTGCGTGAGTAATTCCATCGTAGGCTTGCTGGACGGTGATGGGTTGGATGGGATCTATCATGTAATCGAATTAGTTTTGTTAGGGTTTGATCCCTAGTGTCCACTATGTTATGAGATTGATGTAGCTATGACTTTGCTATGCTTAATGCTTGTCACTAGGGCCCGAGTGCCATGATTTCAGATCTGAACCTAATATGGTTTCATCAATATATGAGTGTTTTTGATCCTATCTTGCAAGTCTATAGTCACCTATTATGTGTTATGATCCGTTAACCCCGAAGTGACAATAATCGGGATACTTACTGGTGATGACCGTAGTTCGAGGAGTTCATGTATTCACCATGTGTTAATGCTTTGTTCCAGTTCTCTATTAAAAGGAGGCCTTAATATCCCTTAGTTTCCGTAAGGACCCCGCTACCACGGGAGGGTAGGACAAAAGATGTCATGCAAGTTCTTTTCCATAAGCACGTATGACTATATTCGGAATACATGCCTACATTATATCAATGAACTGGAGCTAGTTTTGTGTCACCCTAGGTTATGACTGTTACATGATGAACTGCATCCGGCATAATTCTCCATCACCGATCCATTGCCTACGAGCTTTCCATATATTGTTCTTCGCTTATTTACTTTTCCGTTGCTATTGCTATCATCACTACAAAATACCAAAAACATTGCTTTTAGTACTGTTACCTTTTGCTACCGTTACCACTAGTATCATATTACTTTGCTACTAAACACTTTGTTGCAGATATTAAGTTCCAGATGTGGTTGAATTGACAACTCAGCTGCTAATACATGATAGTATTCTTTGGATCTCCTTTTGTCGAATCAATAAATTTGGGTTGAATACTCTACCCTCGAAAACTGTTGTGATCCCCTATACTTGTGGGTTATCAGCGCGGGCTGCCTAATCCCCTCGTCGGAGCCGGCAAGGGGGGCGTCCGGTGGAGACTCGCGCGCGCGATCGCTCGCACAGTGGGGAGGGGGAAGCCGATAGGGGGGAGTGGGCCGGCCTAGCTGGGCCAGTTGGGTCGGGTGGGCCGAAGTTCAAGGGGAGGCCAGGGGCTCTCCCACCCCTTCTTATTTTCTTTTCCTTTTTCTTTTTCTTCTGTTTTTTTCTTTTTGCAGCAGCTTTTGCATTTTACTTTTAGCCTAAATGACTTTCAAAATTATGCCACTGGCCATAACAATTTCAAGAACCAATGTGCACTGCCACAAAAAAGTTTGTGGGGCTTTTGAAAAAGTTTGCTACTTCTGTAAATTGAAAAGGCATTTAATCTATTGTTTTAGCCACTCCATTAATTGGTTTAGGCCATTTAAACACCTTGCAAAAATGTTGGTTCACCACCAATATTATCCATTGATTATTTGCCACACGATGAACATTTTAGATTTCATGTCTGACAAATATGAATTTTTGACTTTATATTAGAGTTGAATTTGAACTGTGATTTGGATCAAGTGAAGTTTAGCAACAGTAACATGGTGACATGGCATCATTAACAGGGGATTACTGTAGCATGATACTAGGGGTGTTACTGCAGCAAAGACCAAGGTCGTGGAAGCACTAGAGAGGTCCTGCCGCAAAGCGGCAGCCGCAGAAGAGATGTCCCGGTGCGCTGCGGAGCCCTCGAACGAGCTCTCACGGGCACGCGGGGGCTCTCACAAGTGCCCTTGCCATGTCGGCCATCACGACGAGTTGGTGTTCTTGAATTCCTTGGCCGGCGACTGTCGGTGTCAAAACCGGCGAATCTCGGGTAGGGGGTCCCGAACTGTGCGTCTAGGCCAGATGGTAACAGGAGGCAAATGACACAAAGTTTTACCCAGGTTCGGGCCCTCTTGATGGAGGTAAAACCCTGCGTCCTGCTTGATTAATATTGAAGATATGGGTGTTACAAGAGTAGATCTACCACGAGATCAGAGAGGCTAAACCCTAGAAGCTAGCCTATGGTATGATTGTATGTTGTGATAGTTGTCCTACGGACTAAAACTCTTCAGTTTATATAGACACCGGAGAGGCTTAGGGTTACACAAGGTCAGTTACAAAGGAGTAGATATCCATATATGTATTGCCTAGCTTGCCTTCCACGCCAAGTAGAGTTCCATCCGGACACGAGACGAAGTCTTCAATCTTGTATCTTCATAGTCTAACAGTCCGGCCAATGGAGATAGTCCGGCTCTCCGGAGACCCCCTAATCCAGGACTCCCTCAGTAGCCCCTGAACCAGGCTTCAATGACGATAAGTATGGCGCGCAGTTATCTTCGGCATTGCAAGGCGGGTTCCTTCTCTGAATACGTCACAGAAGAATTTGAATACGAGGATAGTGTCCGACACTGCAAAATAAGTTCCACATTCCACCATCGAGAGAATAATGTTTTCGCGGATCTAATTTGCTAGCTTGTTTCGGCAACATGACGTTATGTCATGGCCCGGTGATTATTTGAACCGTTTCTTTTAACCAGCCCCGCACATAACGCGAGGCAGTTTTTCGACACGTCTTGTCAAAGCAGAGATCGTGTCCCCTTATTACGGGATTCTCATCAATACGGGCGTGGGTAACCCAACCGCGCCATCAATTGCGGCGCTTGGGGGATAAGCGAGTTTTACCAGGCAAGTGGGGATGCTTAATTTTGTCCGCCCATGTAAAGGGATAAGGATTCACCTTTCTATCCACGCCTTCTTCCTCCTCTGCTCATCTGCTCCCGCACACTCGAGCTCTAGTGCCCAATCTCTCACTTCCATCTCAACCTTCTCCAACCATGTCCGGAGCGGGAGGCAAGTGGATGGTCTCCTCCGTCACGGAGGGAGACGTCAAGAAACTGAGGAGAGCCGGATACCTGCCCAACGACATCGCGCACCGGCTCCCAGATGAGGGACAGCTCATCCCCACCCCCAAGCCCCATGAGAGGGTGGTATTCCTCACCCATTTCCTCCGCGGACTGGGATTCCCTCTCCATCCCTTCGTCCTGGAGCTCATGTTTTATTACGGCCTGGATTTCCACGATCTGGCCCCGAACTTCATCCTCAACATCTCGGCGTTTATCGTCGTGTGCGAGGCCTTCCTCCGCATCAAGCCCCACTTCGGCTTATGGCTGAAGACCTTCAATGTCAAGCCAAAGGTAGTGAGCGGCTGCCAGGCGGAGTGCGGAGGCGCCATGGTGGGCAAGATGCCCAACATCACATGGCTCGAGGGCTCCTTCGTGGATACCATAAAGGGGTGGCAATCGGGGTGGTTCTATATCACCGAGCCGCGCGACCCCGCATGGGTAGCGACCCCCGAGTTCCGATCTGGCATCCCCATGTGGCTCACCTCCTGGAAAGAGAAGGGCCTGTCCTGGGGTAATTCAAAAGAGCTGACCGGACTCCAGACATGTATTCAAAACATGGTGGACAAGAAGCTCAAGCATGTCAACATAGTCCAGGTTATGCTCATCCGCCGGATACTCCCGTGCCAACAACGGGAGTTCACCTTGTGGGAGTTCATCCCGGCGCACCACCGAACTCTGAACAGGCTCTTCGACACGACTCATGAAGATGCCTGGAGGGTGCTATTCAAGGGCGCCGCGGTCCCTCCCCCATTACTGAGGATCGTGGATTCAGCGCAAAGCGCCAAGCCAGTGCAGTAAGCTATTTTACCTTTTACAGGATACTTGTTTTCTATATCGATTGACTCTATGCGGGATCTAAACGCCCGTGCCGTTAACAGGACTGGCAGAAGATGGCCGGACAAATCGACTGTCCGGCTCCCTTGCCCGAAGGCCCTGCAGACGCCCTTCTGGCGAAGATACTCCGGCCCCTTATAAGGTGCCGGAGAAGACCAAGAAGGCCAAGGGATCTCGAAAGAGTTCCCGACGCCAGGCGTCGTCGGACTCATCGTCCGATGACTCTGTGGCGCACTCTTCCCCCGAAGACGAGGAAGAGGAAGAAGAGGCTCCCCCACCGACTGGGGGAGACAAGAAAAGGAAGGTCGCCCCAACTGGGGAGGCCGGAAGGTCCAAGAAGGGAAGGACTCTCCTTCCGGACAGCTCCACCACCGCTTAAAGATGGCCTCCCCAATGTTCTTGGCATCCAGCTTGTGGTTGTTGGCGAGCTCCGTGATCACTATATGATTTGCGTTGAGTCCATGTTCCACCATCTCCTGGCACTTGAAAACTTGTTGCTCCATTGCCTCGAGGCTTGTCTCCACACTTCCGGTCCTCCTTGGTCCCAACAACCCCTCACGCATCTCAATGGTTTGAGGATGTTGCAGCACTTCCGCGAGGTAGGGGTTGATGACCTTCTTGAAGAATTTTTCATTGGGGGCACTTGGAGACGTCATGGCGATCCAGATCTGTCGGAAAAATAGGTCGAAACAAAAACAGAGGATATTTGCATGGTACGGTGGTCAAATCCTTCGGGAGATTATATAATGAATTTTTACCGACCAAAAGAAGTACCATGCAAGAAAACGGAGTCCGGAGGGCACACGAGGTGCCCACGAGGCAGGGGGCACGCCCTCCACCCTCGTGGAAGCGTCGTGTCCTTCCCGGACTGCATCTTATTTTCCTATTTTCTTAAATATTCCAAAACATAGAAAAATTGCCATTAGAACTATTTTGGAGTCGGTTTACTTATCGTACCACATACCTCTTCCTTTTCAGAGTCTGAAACATTCTGGAAAGTGTCCCTTATGTATTCCTCCGGGGTTACGGTTTCAATAACATTAGTTTCAACATTTAGAGGATTACCTGAGATATAATGTTTGAATCTTTGACCGTTCACCACCCTCGGATTTGTGCCTTCGAAGTTGTTGATTTTTATGGCACCAGAACGATAGACCTCCTCGATAATATAAGGACCTTCCCATTTAGAGAGGAGTTTGCATGCAAAAAATCTTAAAAGAGAGTTGTATAGCAAAACATAATCACCTACATTAAACTCACGCCTTTGTATCCTTTTATCATGCCATCTTTTAACTTTTTCTTTAAACAGTTTGGCATTCTCATAGGCCTGGGCTCTCCATTCATCAAGTGAGCTAATGTAAAATAGTCTCTTCTCACCGGCAAGTTTGAAGTCATAGGTGAGCTCTTTAATGGGCCAATATGCCTTATGTTCTAGTTCGAGAGGTAAGTGACAAGCTTTTCCATAAACTATTTTATATGGAGATATACCCATAGGATTTTTATATGCAGTTCTATAGGCCCATAATGCATCATCAAGTTTCTTTGACCAATTCTTTCTAGATCTATTAACAGTCTTTTGCAAAATTAATTTAAGCTCTCTATTACTCAGTTCTACTTGACCACTAGACTGCGGGTGATACGGAGATGCAATTCTATGATTAACATCATACTTAGCAAGCATCTTATGAAAAGCACCATGAATAAAATGTGAACCACCATCAATCATTAAGTATCTAGGGACTCCAAACCTCGGAAAAATAACTTCTTTAAGCATCTTAATAGAGGTGTTATGATCAGCACTACTTGTTAGAATAGCTTCTACCCACTTAGTAACGTAATCAACAACAACTAAAATATGTGTATACTCATTAGAGGAAGGAAACAGTCCCATATAATCAAAGCCCCAAACATCAAATGGTTCAATAACAAGTGAATAATTCATAGGCATTTCTTGACGTCTGCTAATATTTCCAATTCTTTGACATTCATCACAAGACAATACAAACTTACGGGCATCCTTCAAGAGAGTAGGCCAATAAAAACCCGATGGCAATACCTTGTGTGCAGTTCTATCTCAAGCGTGGTGTCCTCCATAAGCCTCGGAGTGACACTTGCGTAGTATCTGTTCCTGTTCATGCTCAAGTACACAACGTCTAATAACACCATCTACTCCTTCTTTATAAAGGTGTGGGTCATCCCAGAAGTAATGTATTAAATCATAGAAAAACTTTTTCTTTTGCAGGTATGTGGAACTAGGTGGTATAAATTTAGCAACAATGTAATTAGCATAATCAGCATACCATGGAGCAGTACGAGAAGCATTTACGATAGCTAATTGTTAATCAGGAAAGCTATCATCAATAGGTAGTGGGTCATCAAGAACATTCTCTAACCTAGACAAGTTGTATGCAGCGGGGTTCTCAGCTCCCTTTCTATCAATAATTTAAAAATCAAATTCTTGTAGTAGGAGAACCCATCTAATAAGTATTGGTTTAGCATCTTTATTTTCCATAAGATACTTAATAGCACCATGACCAGTGTGAACAGTTACCTTAGAATCAACAATATAAGGTCTAAACTTATCACAAGCATAATTTCTCTGGGCACTGTCTAGAGTTTTACTAGCATATTGAATAACATTTAATTTCTTATCAA
Organism: Triticum urartu; assembly: GCF_003073215.2. NCBI lineage: Eukaryota > Viridiplantae > Streptophyta > Magnoliopsida > Poales > Poaceae > Triticum > Triticum urartu. The sequence continues at coordinate 357,268,355 of NC_053027.1, read as the reverse complement.
CTCTTTGTCCTAGAACAGCACCTACAGCATAATCACTAGCATCACACATAATTTCAAAGGGTAAATTCCAATCAGGAGGCTGAACAATGGGTGCAGAAATCAAGGCTTTCTTAAATATTTCAAATGCTTCTACACAATCATCATCAAAGATAAAAGGAACATCTTTTTGTACGAGATTAGTCAGAGACCTAGAAATTTGAGAGAAGTCCTTAATGAACCTCCTATAAAAACCGGCATGACCAAGGAAACTTCTTACACCTTTAATGTCCTTAGGACACGGCATCTTTTCAATAGCATCAACCTTTGCTTTATCAACTTCAATACCTCTTTCAGAAATTTTATGCCCCAAGACAATAACTTCATTAACCATAAAGGGGCACTTCTCCCAATTCAAGATAAGATTAGTTTTTTCACATCTCTGCAAAACTCGATCAAGGTTGCTTAAGCAATAATCAAAAGAAGTTCCATATACGGAGAAATCATCCATGAAAACCTCAACAATATTTTCACAAAAGTCAGAGAATATAGCAGTCATACATCTTTGAAAGGTAGTAGGTGCATTGCATAAACCAAAAGGCATACGTCTATATGCAAAGGTACCGAAAGGGCAAGTAAAAGTTGTCTTTTCTTAATCCTCTTTTGACACAGGCATTTGAGAAAAACCAGAATAACCATCTAGAATGCAAAAATGTGTATGTTTGGATAATCGTTCTAGCATTTGATCAATAAAAGGTAGGGGGCAATGATCCCTTTTAGTAGCTATATTTAATTTGCGGAAATCAATTACCATTCTATAACCTGTAACAATTCTTTCTGGGGTCAATTCATCTTTATCATTAGGAACAACAGTAATACCTCCCTTCTTAGGGACACAATGGACAGGACTTACCCACTGACTATCAGCAATGGGATAAATTATACCTGCCTCCAGAAGCTTTAGTATTTCTTTTCTTACCACTTCTTTCATCTTAGGATTTAACCGTCATTGGTGATCAACAACCGGTTTCACGTCTTTCTCCTATTTTATTTTGTGCTGACATAGAGTGGGACTAATGCCCTTAAGATCATCAAGAGTATATCCAATAGCAGCATAGTGCTTCTTCAGAGTTTTCAATAATTCCTCTTCTTCCTGCTCTGAAAGGTTAGCACTAATAATAACAGGATATATCTTCTTTTCATCAAGATAAGCATATTTAAGAGTATCAGGTAATGGTTTAGGCTCAAACACGGGATTGCCCTTGGGTGGAGGAGGATCCCCTAGGATTTCAATAGGCAAGTTGTGCTTCAAAATAGGTCCCTGTTTAAAGAATACTTCATCTATTTCCCTTCTTTCATTCATAAACATGTCATTTTAATGGTCGAGCAAATATTGTTCTAAAGAATCATTAGGAGGCACGACAATAGAAGCAAGACCAATAATTTCATCTTTACTAGGAAATTCTTTATCATGGGGTTGTCTATGAAATTTGGCAAAATTAAACTCATGATACATATCCCCCAAACTAATAGTAACTACATCCTTTTTGAAATTTATCCTAGCATTAACAGTGTTCAAGAAGGGTCTACCAAATATAATGGGACAAAAGTTATCTTGTGGGGAACCAAGAACAAGAAAATCAGTAGGATATTGAACTTTCCCACACAAGACTTCAACATGTCTAACAATCCCAACTGGTGAAATAGTGTCTCTATTGGCTGTTGGGGAACGTAGTAATTTAAAAAAAATTCCTACGCACACGCAAGATCATGGTGATGCATAGCAACGAGAGGGGAGAGTGTGATCTACAAACCCTTGTAGACCGACAGCGGAAGCGTTAGCACAACGCGGTTGATGTAGTCGTACGTCTTCACGGCCCGACCGATCAAGCACCGAAACTACGACACCTCCTAGTTCTAGCACATGTTTAGCTCGATGACGCTCCCCGGGCTCCGATCCAGCAAAGCTTCGGGGAGGAGTTCCGTCAGCACGACGGCGTGGTGACGATCTTGATGTTCAACTGTCGCAGGGCTTCGCCTAAGCACCGCTACAATATGACCGAGGTGGAATATGGTGGAGGGTGGCACCGCACACGGCTAAGGAACGATCACGAAGATCAACTTGTGTGTCATGGGGTGTCCCCCTGCCCCCGTATACAAAGGAGCAAGGGGGAGGGGGCGCGCCAAGGGGAGTCCTACTCCCACCAGGAGTAGGACTCCCTCCTTCCTTGTTGGAGTAGGAGAAGGGGAAAGAGGGGGATAGGAAGAAGGAAAAGGGGGCTGCGCCCCTTGTCCAATTCGGACCAGAGGGGGGGCGCAGGCCTCCTTCCTTTTGGCCTCTCTCCTCTATTCCCGTATGGCCCAATAAGACCCATATACTCCCCGGCGAATTCCCGTAACTCTCTAGTACTCCGAAAAATACCCGAATCACTCGGAACCTTTCCGATGTCCGAATATAGTCGTCCAATATATCGATCTTTACGTCTCGACCATTTCGAGACTCCTCGTCATGTCCCCGATCCCATCCGGGACTCCGAACTCCTTCGGTACATCAAAACACATAAACTCATAATATAACTGTCATCGAAACCTTAAGCGTGCGGACCCTACGGTTCGAGAACAATGTAGACATGACTGAGACATGTCTCCGGTCAATAACCAATAGCGGAACCTAGATGCTCATATTGGCTCCTACATATTCTACGAAGATCTTTATCGGTCAGACCGCATAACAACATACGTTCTTCCCTTTGTCATCGGTATGTTACTTGCCCGAGATTCGATCGTCGGTATCCAATACCTAGTTCAATCTCGTTACCGGCAAGTCTCTTTACTCGTTCCGTAATACATCATCCCATAACTAACTCATTAATTGCAATGCTTGCAAGGCTTAAGTGATGTGCATTACCGAGAGGGCCCAGAGATACCTCTCCGACATTCGGAGTGACAAATCCTAATCTCAAAATATGCAAACCCAACAAGTACCTTTGGAGACACCTGTAGAGCACCTTTATAATCACCCAGTTACGTTGTGATGTTTGGTAGCACACAAAGTGTTCCTCCGGTAAACGGGAGTTGCATAATCTCATAGTCATAGGAACATGTATAAGTCATGAAGAAAGCAATAGCAACATACTAAACGATCGGGTGCTAAGCTAACGGAATGGGTCATGTCAATCAGATCATTCATCCAATGATGTGATCCCATTAATTAAATAACAACTCTTTGTCTATGGTTAGGAAACATAACCATCTTTGATTAATGAGCTAGTCAAGTAGAGGCATACTAGTGACACTCTGTTTGTCTATGTATTCACACATGTATTATGTTTCCGGTTAATACAATTCTAGCATGAATAATAAACATTTATCGTGAAATAAGGAAATAAATAATAACTTTATTATTGCCTCTAGGGCATATTTCCTTCAGTCTCCCACTTGCACTAGAGTCAATAATCTAGATCACATCGCCATGTGATTTAACATCAATAGTTCACATCTTTATGTGGATAACACCCATAGTTCACATCATATGTGATCAACACCCAAAGGGTTTACTAGAGTTAGTAATCTAGTTCACATCGCTATGTGATTAACACCCAAAGAGTACTAAGGTGTGATCATGTGAGAGAAGCTTAGTCAACGGGTCTGCCAAAATTCAGATCCGTATGTATTTTGCAAAACTCTATGTCTACAATGCTCTGCACGGAGCTACTCTAGCTAATTGCTCCCACTTTCAATATGTATCCAGATTTAGACTTAGAGTCATCTGGATTAGTGTCAAAACTTGCATCGATGTAACCCTTTACGACGAACCTTTTGTCACTTCCATAATCGAGAAACATATCCTTATTCCACTAAGGATAATTTTGACCATTGTCTAGTGATCTACTCCTAGATCACTATTGTACTCCCTTGCCAATCTCAGTGGTAGGGTATACAATAGATCTGGTACACAGCATGGCATACTTTATAGAACCTATGGCTAAGGCATAGGGAATGACTTTCATTCTCTTTTCTATCTTCTGCCGTGGTCGGTCTTTGAGTCTTACTCAATTTCACACCTTGTAACACAGGCAAGAACTTTTTCTTTGACTGTTCCATTTTGAACTACTTCAAAATCTTGTCAAGGTATGTACTTATTGAAAAAACTTATCAAGCGTCTTGATCTATCTCTATAGATCTTGATGCTCAATATGTAAGCAGCTTCACCGAGGTCTTTCTTTGAAAAACTCTTTTCAAACACTCCTTTATGCTTTGCAGAATAATTCTACATTATTTCCGATCAACAATATGTCATTCACATATACTTATCAGAAATGTTGTAGTGCTCCCACTCACTTTCTTGTAAATACAGGCTTCACCGTAAGTCTGTATAAAAATATATGCTTTGATCAACTTATCAAAGCGTATATTCCAACTCCGAGATGCTTGCACCAGTCCATAGATGGATCGCTGGAGCTTGCTTATTTTGTTAGCACCTTTAGGATTGAGAAAACCTTCTGGTTGCATCATATACAACTCTTTCTTTAAGACATCCATTAAGGATTGCAGTTTTGTTATCCATTTGCCAGATTTCATAAAATGCGGCAATTGCTAACATGATTTGGACAGACTTTTAAGCGTAGATACGAGTGAGAAACTCTCATCATAGTCAACACCTTGAACTTGTCGAAAACCTTTTTGCGACAATTCAAGCTTTGTAGATAGTAACACTACTATCAGCGTCCGTCTTCCTCTTGAAGATCCATTTAATCTCAATGGCTCACCGATCATTGGGCAAGTTAATCAAAGTCCATACTTTGTTCTCATACATGGATCTCATCTCAGATTTCATGGCCTCAAGCCATTTCGCGGAATCTAGGCTCATCATCGCTTCCTCATAGTTCGCAAGTTCGTCATGGTCTAGTAACATGACTTCCAGAACAGGATTACCGTACCACTTTGGTGCGGATTTCACTCTGGTTTACCTACGAGATTTGGTATTAACTTGATCTGAAGTTACATGATCATCATCATTAGTCTTCCTCACTAGTTGGTGTAGTAGTCACAGGAACAGATTTCTTGTGATGAACTACTTTTCAATAAGGGAGAAGGTACAATTACCTTATCAAGTTCTACTTTCCTCCCACTCACTTCTTTCAAGAGAAACTCCTTCTCTAGAAAGGATCCATTCTTAGCAATGAATGTCTTGCCTTCGGATCTGTGATAGAAGGTGTACCCAATAGTCTCCTTTGGGTATCCTATGAAGACATATTTCTCCGATTTGGGTTTGAGCTTATCAGGATGAAACTTTTACATATAAGCATCACAATCCCAAACTTTAAGAAACGACAACTTTGGTTTCTTGCCAAACCACAGTTCAGATTGTGTCATCTCAACGGACTTAGATGGTGCCCTATTTAACGTGAATGCAGTTGTCTCTAATGTATAATCCCAAAATGATAGTGGTAGATTGGTAAGAGACATCATAGTTCGCACCATATCTAATAAAGTACGGTTATGACGTTTAGACACACCATTATGCTGTGGTTTTCCAGGTGGCGTGAGTAGTGAAACTATTTCACATTGTTTTTAACTGAAGGCCAAACTCGTAACTCAAATATTTTACTTCTGCAATCATATCGTAGAAACTTTTTATTTTTGTTACGATGATTCTCCACTTCACTCTGAAATTCTTTGAACTTTTCAAATGTTTCAGACTTGTGTTTCATCAAGTAGATATACCCATGTCTGCTCAAATCATCTGTGAAGGTCAGAAAATAACGATACCTGCCGCGAGCCTCAACACTCATCGGATCACATACATCAGTATGTATTATTTCCAATAAGTCAGTTGCTCGCTCCATTGTTCCGGAGAACGGAGTCTTAGTCATCTTGCCCATAAGGCATGGTTCGCAAGCATCAAGTGATTCCAAAATCCCATCAGCATGGAGTTCCTTCATGCGCTTTACACCAATATGACCTAAACGGCAGTGCCACAAATAAGTTGCACTATCATTATTAACTTTGCATCTTTTGTCTTCAATATTATGAATATGTGTATCACTACGATCGAGATCCAATGAACCATTTTCATTGGGTGTGTAACCATATAAGGTTTTATTCATGTAAACAGAACAACAATTATTCTCTAACTTAAATGAATAACTGTATTGCAATAAACATGATCAAATCATATTCATGCTCAACGCAAACACCAAATAACACTTATTTGGGTTCAACACTAATCCCGAAAGTATAGGGAGTGTGCGATGATGATCATATCAATCTTGGAACTACTTCCAACACACATCGTCACTTCACCCTTAACTAGTTTCTGTTCATTCTGCAACTCCCGTTTCGAGTTACTACTCTTAGCAACTGAACCAGTATCAAATACTGAGGGGTTGCTATAAACACTAGTAAAGTACACATCAATAACATGTATATCAAATATACTTATGTTCACTTTGCCATCCTTCTTATCTGCCAATCACTTGGGGTAGTTCCGCTTCCAGTGACCAGTCCCTTTGCAGTAGAAACACTTAGTCTCAAGCTTAGGACCAGACTTGGGCTTCTTCACTTGAGCAGCAACTTGCTTGCTGTTCTTCTTGAAGTTCCCCTTCTTCCCTCTGCCCTTTTCTTGAAACTAGTGGTCTTGTCTACCATCAACACTTGATGTTTTTCTCGATTTCTACCTTCGTCAATTTCCGCATTACGAAGAGCTTGGGAATCGTTTCCGTTATCCCTTTCATATCATAGTTCATCACGAAGTTCTACTAACTTGGTGATGGTGACTAGAGAATTTTGTCAATCACTATCTTATCTGGAAGATTAACTCCCACTTGATTCAAGCGATTGTAGTACTCAGACAATCTGAGCACATGCTCACTAGTTGAGCGATTCTCCTCCATCTTTTGGCTATAGAACTTGTTGGAGACTTCATATCTCTCAACTCGGGTATTTGCTTGAAATATTAACTTCAACTCCTGGAACATCTCATATGGTCCATGACGTTCAAAACGTCTTTTCAAGTCCCGATTCCAAGCCGTTAAGCATGGTGCACTAAACTATTAAGTAGTCATCATATTGAGCTAGCCAAACGTTCATAATGTCTGCATCTGCTCCTGCAATAGGTCTGTCACCTAGCGGTGCATCAAGGACATAATTCTTCTGTGCAGCAATGAGGATAACCTCAGATCACGGATCCAATCCGCATCATTGCTACTAACATCTTTCAACACAATTTTCTCTAGGAACATATCAAAATAAACACAGGGAAGCAACAACGCGAGCTATTGATCTACGACATAATTTGCAAAATACTACCAGGACTAAGATCATGATAAATTTAAGTTCAATTAATCATATTACTTAAGAACTCCCACTTAGATAGACATCCCTCTAATCCTCTAAGTGATTACGTGATCCAAATCAACTAAACCATGTCCGATCATCATGTGAGATGGAGTAGTTTCATTGGTGAACATCGCAATGTTGATCATATCTGCTATATGATTCACGCTCGACCTTTAGGTCTCCGTGTTCCGAGGCCATATCTGTATATGCTTGGTTCGTCAAGTATAACCTGAGTATTCTGCGTGTGCAACTGTTTTGCACCCGTTGTATTTGAACGTAGAGCATATCACACTTGATCATCACGTGGTGTCTCAGCACGAAGAACTTTCCCAACGGTGCATACTCAGGGAGAACACTTCTTGATAACTAGTGAGAGATCATCTTATAATGCTACCGTCAATCAAAGCAAGATAAGATGCATAAAAGATAAACATCACATGCAATCAATATAAGTGATATGATATGGCCACCATCATCTTGTGCTTGTGATCTCCATCTTCGAAGCACCGTCATGATCACCATCGTCACCGGTGCGACACCTTGATCTCCATCGTAGCATCGTTGTCGTCTCGCCAATCTTATGCTTCCACGACTATCGCTACCGCTTAGTGATAAAGTAAAGCATTACAGCGCGATTGCATTGCATATAATAAAGCGACAACCATATGGCTCCTGCCAGTTACCGATAACTCGGTTACAAAACATGATCATCTCATACAATAAAATTTAGCATCATGTCTTGACGATATCACATCACAACATGCCCTGCAAAAACAAGTTAGACGTCCTCTACTTTGTTGTTGCAAGTTTTACGTGGCTGCTACGGGCTTAAGCAAGAACCAATCTTACCTATGCATCAAAACCACAATGATAGTTTGTCAAGTTGGTGCTGTTTTAACCTTCGCAAGGACCGGGAGTAGCCACACTCGGTTCAACTAAAGTTGGAGAAACTGTCGCCCGCTAGCCACCTTTGTGCAAAGCACGTCGGGAGAACCGGTCTCGCGTAAGCGTACGCGTAATGTCGGTCCGGGCCGCTTCGTCCAACAATACCGCCGAACCAAAGTATGACATGCTGGTAAGCAGTATGACTTATATCGCCCACAACTCACTTGTGTTCTACTCGTGCATGTAACATCAACACATAAAACCTGGGCTCGGATGCCACTGTTGGGGAACGTAGTAATTTAAAAAAAAATTCCTACGCACACGCAAGATCATGGTGATGCATAGCAACGAGAGGGGAGAGTGTGATCTACGTACCCTTGTAGACCGACAGCGGAAGTGTTAGCACAACGCGGTTGATGTAGTCGTACGTCTTCACGGCCCGACCGATCAAGCACCGAAACTACGGCACCTCCGAGTTCTAGCACACGTTCAGCTCGATGACGCTCCCCGGGCTCCGATCCAGCAAAGCTTCGGGGAGGAGTTCTGTCAGCACGACGGCGTGGTGACGATCTTGATGTTCAACTGTCGCAGGGCTTCGCCTAAGCACCGCTACAATATGACCGAGGTGGAATATGGTGGAGGCGGGCACCACACACGGCTAAGGAACGATCACGAAGATCAACTTGTGTGTCATGGGGTGCCCCCCTGCCCCCGTATATAAAGGAGAAAGGGGGAGGGGGCGGCCGGCCTAGGAGGGGGCGCGCCAAGGGGAGTCCTACTCCCACCGGGAGTAGGACTCCCTCCTTCCTTGTTGGAGTAGGAGAAGGGGAAAGAGGGGGAGAGGAAGAACGAAAAGGGGGCTGCGCCCCTTGTCCAATTCGGACAAGAGGGGGGGCGCAGGCCTCCTTCCTTTTGGCCTCTCTCCTCTATTCCCGTATGGCCCAATAAGGCCCATATACTCCCCGGCGAATTCCCGTAACTCTTCGGTACTCCGAAAAATACCCGAATCACTCGGAACCTTTCCGATGTCCGAATATAGTCGTCCAATATATCGATCTTTACGTCTCGACCATTTCGAGACTCCTCGTCATGTCCCCGATCCCATCCGGGACTCCGAACTCCTTCAGTACATCAAAACTCATAAACTCATAATATAACTGTCATTGAAACCTTAAGCGTGCGGACCCTACGGTTCGAGAACAATGTAGACATGACCGAGACATGTCTCCGGTCAATAACCAATAGCGGAACCTGGATGCTCATATTGGCTCCTACATATTCTACGAAGATCTTTATCGGTCAGACCGCATAACAACATACGTTGTTTCCTTTGTCATCGGTATGTTACTTGCCCGAGATTCGATCGTCGGTATTCAATACCTAGTTCAATCTCATTACCGGCAAGTCTCTTTACTTGTTCCGTAATACATCATCCCGCAACTAACTCATTAGTTGCAATGCTTGCAAGGCTTAAGTGATGTGCATTGCCGAGAGGGCCCAGAGATACCTCTCCGACATTCGGAGTGACAAATCCTAATCTCGAAATACGCCAACCCAACAAGTACCTTTGGAGACACCTGTAGAGCACCTTTATAATCACCCAGTTACGTTGTGACATTTGGTAGCACACAAAGTGTTCCTCCGGTAAACGGGAGTTGCATAATCTCATAGTCATAGGAACATGTATAAGTCATGAAGAAAGCAATAGCAACATACTAAACGATCGGGTGCTAAGCTAACGGAATGGGTCATGTCAATCAGATCATTCATCTAATGATGTGATCCCATTAATCAAATAACAACTCTTTGTCTATGGTTAGGAAACATAACCATCTTTGATTAATGAGCTAGTCAAGTAGAGGCATACTAGTGACACTCTGTTTGCCTATGTATTCACACATGTATTATGTTTCCGGTTAATACAATTCTAGCATGAATAATAAACATTTATCATGAAATAAGGAAATAAATAATAACTTTATTATTGCCTCTAGGGCATGTTTCCTTCATTGGCAAGCTTAATTGTAACATCAATTTCCTCTATCTTAGCACGTGCAATATCATGCATAATTTATTTGTATAAGGAATGAGGTATTGCACTTGCACTAGCACCCATATCACATAAGCCATGATAGCAATGATCTCGTATTTTAACAGAAATAACATGCATGCCTACAATAGGTCTATGTTTATTTTTAGTATCGGGTCTAGCAATTCTAGCAGCTTCATCACAAAAGTAAATAACATGCCCATCAATATTATCGGCCAAGAGGTCTTTAACCATAGCAATACTAGGTTCAATTTTAATTTGCTTAGAGGGTGTAGGTGTTCAAGTATTACTCTTACGAACCACAGTTGAAGCCTTAGCATGATCCTTTATTCTAATAGGGAAAGGTGGTTTCTCAATATAAGCAGTAGGAACAACAGGATCAACATTTATAAGTGATAGTTTTTTCTTCAACTTTAATAGGTTCAACTACTTTTACTTCAATGGGAGGATGATATTTAATCCACTTCTCCTTAGGGAGATCAACACGAGTAGCAAATGATTCACAACAAGAAGCTAGTATCTTAGAGTCAAGTCCATATTTTGTGCTAAATTCACGAAAGGCATCTGTATCCATAAAAGATTTAACACAATCAAACTTTGGGGTTATACCTGATTCCTTACCTTCAGCGAGATCCCAATCTTCAGATTTGCATTTAATTCTCTTGAATAAATCCCATTTGAATTCAATAGTATTCATCCTAAAAGAACCAGTACAAGAAGTATCAAGCATGGAGCGATTATTGAGAGAAAACTGCGCATAAATTTTTTGAATAATAATTTCTCTTGAGAGCTCATGATTGGGGCATGAATATAACATTGACTTAATCCTCCCCCAAGCTTGAGCGATGCTTTCTCCTTCACGAGGCCAAAAATTATATATATATATAATTACGATCACGATGAACCAGATGCATAGGATAAAACTTCTAATGAAATTCCAATTTCAATCGGTTGTAGTTCCATCATCCCATATCATAATAGCCTAAACCATGTCAATGTCTTTCCCTTCAAAGATAAAGGGAAGACCTTCTTCTTGATAACATTCTCGGGCATACCTGCAAGCTTAAATAATCCACAAACTTTACCCACATAGATTAGGTGCAAATCAGGATGTAATGTTCCATCACCTGTGAAAGGATTAGCTAGTAGTTTCTCTATCATACCCGAAAGAATTTCAAAGTAAACATTTTTAGTAGGTTCAGTAGGTCGAGGGGAAACTCTTTGCTCTACTGGTCGGGGTGAAGATACCCCGAACAAGCCCCTCAAAGGATTATGTTCCATAGTAACAAGTGATGGTAAATTTCAGCACACTATATAAATTTCTCCTTACCAAATTCCACCTACCAAAGGCGCGTCACTCCCCAGAATGGCGCCAGAAAAGAGTCTTGATGACCCACAAGTACAGGGGGTCTATCGTAGTCCTTTCGATAAGTAAGAGTGTCGAACCCAATGAGGAGCAGAAGGAAATGATAAGCAGTTTTCAGTAAGGTATTCTCTGCAAGCACTGAAATTAACGGTAACAGATAGTTTTTTGATGAGGTAATTTGTAACAGGTAACAAGTAATAAAAGTAAATAAGGTGCAGGAAGATGGCACATGGGAATTATCGCCAAGCTAGTTTTCATCACGCTCATATGATTCGCGTTCGGTACTTTGATAATTTGATATGTGGGTGGACCGGTGATTGGGTATTGCCCTTCCTTGGACAAGCATCCCACTTATGATTAACCCCTCTTGCAAGCATCTGCAACTACAAAAGAAGAATTATGGTAAATCTAACCATAGCATGAAACATATGGATCCAAAATCAGCCCCTTACGAAGCAACTCATAAACTAGGGTTTAAGCTTCTGTCACTCTAGCAACCCAGCATCTACTTATTACTTGTCAATGCCTTCCTCTAGGCCCAAACAATGGTGAAGTCTCATGTAGTCAATGTTCACATGACACCACTAGAGGAGAGACAACATACATCTCATCAAAATATCAAACGAATACCAAATTCACATGACTACTTATAGCAAGACTTCTCCCATGTCCTCAGGAACAAACGTAACTACTCACAAATCATATTCATGTTCATAATCAGAGGGGTATTAATATGCATAAAGGATCTGAACATATGATCTTCCACCAAGTAAACCAACTAGCATCAACTACAAGGAGTAATCAACACTACTAGCAACCCATAGGTACCAATCTGAGGTTTTGAGACAAAGATTGGATACAAGAGATGAACTAGGGTTTCAGATGAGATGGTGCTGGTGAAGATGTTGATGGAGATTGACCCCCCCCCCCCGATGAGATGATCGATGGTGACGATTTCCCCCTCCCGGAGGGATGTTTCCACGGCAGAATAGCTCCGTCGGAGCCCTAGATTGGTTCTGCCAAGGTTCCGCCTGATGGCGGCGGAGTTTCGTCCCGTGAGCTTGCTTATGATTTTTTCTCGGACGAAAGACTTCATATAGCAGAAGAGGGGCACCGGAGGCCTGCCAGGGGCCCCACGAGATAGGGGGCACGCCTAGGGGGTAGGGCGCGCCCCCACCCTCGTGGCCAGGGTTTGGTCCCCCTCTGGTTAATTCTTTTGCCAGTATTTTTTATATATTAAAAAACGTGCTCCCGTGAAGTTTTAGGACTTTTGGAGTTGTGCAGAATAGGTGTCTAATATTTGCTTCTTTTCTAGCCCAGAATTCCAGCTGCCGGCATTCTCCCTCTTCATGTAAACCTTGTAAAATAAGAGAGAATAGAAATAACTATTGTGGCATTATGTGTAATAACAGGCCATAATGTAATAAATATCGATATAAAAGCATGATGCAAAATGGACGTATCATGGGGATGATATAAAGTGAGACGCCTTCTCATGCTTCCTCGCCTCCTAGGGCGGATGACTTCGACGTGTCATCTCGGAGAATCTCCCCTGACCATCAAGAGGCGTGGGGGACAATCAAAATAGCGCCCGAAGGCGGTACTTAGATACTTACGGGTCCGGAGGTGGCAGCCCCTACAGGGGCTAGCAATGAAGGCCCCAAACTATCCGGCTTACAGCCGAAGACGACCCTAGGGTCGAGCAGATGTATCCCTTTTAAGGGAATGCATACTCCCATGACAGCCTCCAGGAATCCGGAGGTATCGGATACTCTGACGAGCACATTACAAAGTGTGTCCATCTCAGAGGAACATCGTACCTTAATGGGTATGGTGGTTGAAAGAGTTCTGTCCGCGAGAAGTGGAATGAATGAAGCTTTCCTGGGCCTGTTGAGAGGCTTCAAGGTATGTAATGTAATGGTTTTAATTATTTTTCATGCACAATGCACGTGTGTACAGATAGTAGCCCTTGAGGCTCTGGTCGGCTTCCACAGGGAGGCGATCAGAGGATCAAAAAGACATTCTCAGGAAGTAACCTTATGGATCCAAACACAGGCTGTTACGTCGATGGCGACCGCCAAGCTGCGGAAGATGCAGATCTAAAGTACAAGCTTGAGTTAGCAGATGAGGACATCACTCTTATTAATGGGCGGCTCGACGAGGAACAAGGGATGTGTCGGGGTAGCTTGTTTATGCGTGTATAGTAGTGTGAGCAGGAGGCTGAAAACCATATGCATAATTGTAGACGGTGCTGCCGCGGTTGAGACCCTTCGGGCTGAACTTTCCCGGGCCAAGGAGCAGGCCAAAGTGAGCGACGCTACTGCCAAGAAGGCGGCTACAGATTTAAATGCCGAACAGGCCGCCCTGCGCCAGTGCTAGGACAGAATATCCACCATGGAGCGAGAGCTGAAGGATGCTACTAATATGTGCAAATCTCTCGAGGAGGAGAACAAGGCCAAGGCAACCAAACTCAACAAAAGCCTTGCTAGAGGCGAAAGAAGCGCGATTCGATTCTAGAGTGGCTCGGGAGGAGATCCGACAGGCTGGGGAGATAGCGGCTGGTAAGCCCTTTCTTTTACAGACTAAGTTCGGTGACCCAAAGTATGCTTTGCTTAAGCAGATGTGGCATTCTCTAGACGCGTTCGTGGATCTGCCGAGGAGTGTTTCCGATGCGGAGCAGTTCTTCCAGGCACAGGAAGGACATGCTACGAAGAGGCTTTTCTAGTTGCAATTCAACGAGGCAAGGCGTCCGACGCTGCTGAACGAACAGATGGCCCAGTGGGACGAGCTACACAAGATGTCTGGATCTACCATGAATGATGTCGTAGTTCGGCTTTGGCCAGCCGAACCTGTTCTGAGCAGTTATTTTGGTTTGGTATATCGGCTTGTCGATGCAGTGCCGCGTATTGATTCCGTCAAGCGGTCGGCGTGCATAGAAGGTGCGCGGGTGGCATCTGCCCGCGTCAAGATGCACTAGGCAAAGATGAAGGCCACCGATGTTGCAACCGAGGGTCCGCCTGGGGGCAAGGACCATCGCATGCCGGAGCATTATTTGGAGGACGTCCTAGAGGGTGCCCGCTTGATAGAGAGTCAGTGCTCGAATGATATTATATTTGAATAAATGTACCAGAATTGTAAAAACAATATGATGATACGTTAAAGCTGTGTTATATATTCTTGCCATTCTTTCCTCCTGTGCGGTCGTTTCTTATAACCTGAAAGTTTGGCAGTCGTCGGCTTCGCCCCCTCGCATATAATACGGGGGTGTTCGGAATAGCACCTGATTACTCTTGACCCAACGTCTTGGTCCGGAACGGAGGTGTCAGTGTGACGAACGAGGCAATCAGACTATAGGGATTTAACACCTTCACTTAGCCATAGGAGTTTTATGGTGGGTCTAAGATGTAGCCCCTGGTATGTACACAATTATCCGAATGCGGTTGCGTTACATAGGTGACCAGAAAACGGTCCTTCGTGTAACACGAAATAAATTGCAAAAGATTCTGATAAGTCACCGAGTGGTTGACCAGCTCTCGCCGCATCATGACAGTCAGTTTTTGGCTTTCTCTACTGAGGTGTTTGACCAGGTTAACCGGAAACACAATCACAATAGTTCTCCCTTTACTACCCTAGCCGATAGGGCGGAACGTATGGTAGCAAGCACAGGAACCAGGCAACCCAACTACTGACCAAAGACATCATTCGGAGTTGATGCATATAAGGCCAAACTCGTGACGCCAAAGTGCGCTATAGAGCTGTTCGGACTTTTTCGGCAACCCATATGTTGCCGTATCAAGCCCCTGGCGATTCGCGCTGAGGTGTCTGCGTGAAACAACTGAAGAAGCACAGTTCATTTGGAAAAGCAGATACTGAAGACGGATTATGTTCACTAAAATTTGACTGATACATCGAACGTAATCTTACAGATTATGACACCACCACACGGGCCATTTTATGTGTCGGGGGTCGAGGGTTAGGGAAGAGGCTTTGTACAGGTTTCAAAATAGAACTTTTGGTCTACAAAAAATCTTTTGGACCTCCTGTCACACGTCTGCGCTGTCTGTGCTTCCGCGAAAAGGTTTCCATAAAGGGAGCAATCTCCGGTTATTTGCGGGGAAGCCGGACTCATAAAGAGTCCCTTAATGTCCATGGGACCAACATGTATTAATTTACCTGTAGCAAAAGTATAGAGAAATAGTTAGAAAAGAGGAAAGGTTAAAGTCCGGACTGACTGATTTGTAGGCTTGTCCATTTTTTGCCTCTGCCGATGACCAAGGTATTTTGAGTGCATAATTATGTATGCACGGTGCAAAATCCACGGGTATAAGAGGCGAGCGACGAATGCGGAGCTGCTAATCCAGCTCTAAAATTGACCGGTCCTGCGGAGTAGAGGCCGATGGTTTAATGATCGATGAGATATGTGGCTTAAGGAGGCCGCTTTGCACTTCGGCTGGGACTGCCATAGTGTGCCCCCTAGTGCGGAGGGAGTGTTCCGCAGTTCTGTTGATTGTTATGGTGCCGCAGGGACCAGGCATCTCAAGCTTTAAATAGGTGTAGTTTAGGACCGCATTGAAACGAGCAAAAGCGGTCCGCCTGAGCAGTGCGTGGTAGCCAATGCGGAATGGGGCAATATCGAAGATCAATTCTTCGCATCGAAAGTTTTCCGGTGAACCGAAGACAACTTCCAGTAAGATTGAGCATGTGTTGGGTGTTGCTCCCTTGAAGGAGGTTATGTTGGGCTTGATCCTCAAAGGGTCAATGCCCATTTTGCGGACAGTGTCATGACAGAGTAAATTGAGGCTAGTGCCGCTGTCAATGAGGACTCGTGTAAGATGCAATCTGCCGATGATTGGATCGAGGACCAGGGCTGCCGAACCTCCATGACGGATACTGGTTTGGTGGTCCTCGTGATCAAAAGTGATCGAGTAGGCCACCCCTGGATTGTATTTTTGGGCGTCCGTCTTTATGGCATGGTCATCTCGTAGTTCATTATTGCACAACCTTTCAGAGGTATGCGTCATGTATATCATGTTTTACTGTTTTTACTTCGGGGGGAAATTGCTTATGTCCCCCGGTGCTGGGTAAGTGATACGTCTCCAACGTATCAATAATTTTTGATTGTTCCATGCTATTATATGATCTATTTTGGATGTTTAATGGGCTTTAATTTACCTTTTAATATTATTTTTGGGACAAACCTACTAACCAAAGGCCCAGTGCAAATTGCTGTTTTTTGCCTATTTCAGTGTTTTGCAGAAAAGGAATATCAAACGGAATCCAAATAGAATGAAACCTTTAGGAGAGTTATTTTTGGAACAAACGTGATCGAGGAGACTTGGAGTAGCCGTCAAGAAAGAAGCGAGGAGGCCACGAGGCAGGGGGCGCGCCCCCCCACCCTCGTGGGCCCCCCGCAGCTCCACCAACGTACTTCTTCCTCCTATATATACCCATATACCCCGAAAACATCCAGGAGCACCACAAAACCCTATTTCCACCGCCACAACCTTCTGTACCTGTGAGATCCCATCTTGGGGCCTTTTCCGGCCCTCCACCGGAGGGGGAATCGATCACGGAGGCCTTCTACATCAACACCACAGCCTCTCCGATGATGTGTGAGTAGTTTACGACAGACCTTCGGGTCCATATTTATTAGCTATATGGCTTCTTCTCTCTCTTTGGATCTCAATACAAAGTTCTCCTCGATTCTCTTGGAGATATATTCGATGTAATTCTTTTTGCGGTGTGTTCGTCGTGACTCGATGAATTGTGGGTTTATGATAAAGATTATCTATGAACAATATTTGATTCTTCTCTGAAATCTTTTATGCATGAATTAAATATCTTTGCAAGTCTCTTTGAATTATCAGTTTTGTTTGGCCTACTAGACTGATCTTTCTTGCAATGGGAGAAGTGCTTAGCTTTGGGTTCAATCTTCCTTTCCCAATGACAGCAGGGGCAGCAAGGCACGTATTGTATTGTTGCCATCGAGGATAAAAATATGGGGTTTATATCATATTGCTTGAGTTTATCCGTCTACGTCATGTCATCTTGCCTAATGCGTTACTCTGTTCTTATGAACTTAATACTCTAGATGCATGCTGGATAGTGGTCGATGTGTGGAGTAATAGTAGTAGATGCAGAATCGTTTCGGTATACTTGTCACGGACGTGATGCCTATATACATGATCATGCCTAGATATTCTCATAACTATGCGCTTTTCTATCAATTGCTCGACCGTAATTTGTTCACCCACCGTAGAAATTGCTATCTTGAGTGAAGCCAGTAGTGAAACCTATGGCCCCCAGGTCTATCTTCCATCATATTATTTTCCTATCAATTTGTTATTTCTATTTTGCAATCTTTATTTTCCAATCTATACAATAAAGATACCAAAAATATTTATCTTATTATATCTATCAGATCTCACTCTCGTAAGTGACAGTGAAGGGATTGACAACCCCTTTATCGCGTTGGTTGCGAGGTTCTTGTTTGTTTGTGCAGGTACCAGGTGACTTGTCTGCTATCTCCTACTGGATTGATACATTGGTTCTCAAAACTGAGGGAAATACTGACGCGACTGTGCTGCATCACCCTTTCCTCTTCAAGAGTAAACCAACACAAGCTCAAGAGATAGCTAGAAGGATTTCTGGCACCGTTGCCGGGGAGATCTATGCACAAGTCAAGACATACCAAGTACCCATCACAAACTCTTATCCCTCGCATTACATTATTTTTTGTTTGCCTCTCATTTTCCTCTCCCCCACTTCACCCTTGCCATTTTATTCACCCTCTTTTCTGCTCACCTCTTTTTCGTTCGCCTCTTTTAGCTTGCCTCTTTCTTGCTTGTGTGTTGGATTGTTTGTCACGATGGCTCAAGATAATACTAAGTTGTGTGACTTTTCCAATACCAACAATAATGACATTATTAGCACTCTGATTGCTCCTCTTACTGATGCTGAATCTCGTGAAATTAATACTTCTTTGCTAAATCTTATCATGAAAGATCCGTGTTTTGGCCTTCCTAGTGAAGATGCCACTACCCATCTAAATAGCTTTGTTGATTTGTGTGATATGCAAAAGAAGAAAGATGTGGATAATGATATTGTTAAATTGAAGCTATTTCCGTTTTCGCTTAGAGATCATGCTAAAACTTGGTTTTCGTCTTTGCCGAAAATTAGTATTGATTATGGAATAAGTACAAAGATGCTTTTATCTCTAAGTATTTTCCTCCCGCTAAGATCATCTCTCTTAGAAATTATATCATGAATTTTAAACAACTTGATCATGAGCATGTTGCACAAGCTTGGGAGAGGTTGAAATTAATGATACATAATTGCCCTACACATGGTTTGAATTTGTGGATGATCGTACAAATTTTTTATGCTGGATTGAATTTTGCTTCTAGAAATCTTTTAGATTCGGCAGCGGGAGGCACTTTTATGGAAATCACTTTAGGAGAAGCTACTAAACTTCTAGATAATATTATGGTTAGTTATTCTCAATGGCACACCGAAAGATCTACTAGGAAAAAGTTTCATGCTATAGAAGAAATTAATGTTTTGAGTGGAAAGATGGATGAACTTATGAAATTGTTTGCTAATAAGAGTGTTTCTTCTGATCCTAATGATATGCCTTTGTCTACCTTGACTGAGAATAATAATGAATCTATGGATGTGAATTTTGTTGGTAGGAACAATTTTGGTAACAACGCATATAGAGGAAACTTCAATCCTAGGCTATTTCCTAGTAATTCCTCTAATAATTATGGTAATTCCTACAACAACTCTTATGAAAATATTAATAAGATGCCCTCTGATTTTTAGACTAGTGTTAAAGAATTTATGATTTCGCAAAAGAATTTCAATGCTTTGCTTGAAGAAAAATTTCCTATGATTGATGAGTTAGCTAGGAACATGGATAGAATTTATCTTGATGTTGATTCTTAGAAACATAGATCTATTCCACCTAAGCATGATAGCAACGAGTCTCTCAAAGCCATGAGAATTTCCATTGATGAGTGCAAAGAAAGAACCGCTAGGATGCGTGCAAAAAAAGATTGCTTTATAAAAGTGTGGTCTTCTAGTTTCCATGATAGTAAGGATGAAGATCTAAAAGTGATTGATGTGTCTCCTATTAAATCTTTGTTTTGCAATATGAATCTTGATAATGTTGGGACTGGAGATGAGTCAACTTTAGCTAAAAGGCGTCCCAATGATTCGGAGTTTTTAGATCATGATGCAAAAATTGGTAAAAGTAGGATCAATGAGGTCAAAACTTTACATAGCAATGAACCCACTATTTTGGATTTCAAGGAATTTAATTATGATAATTGCTCTTTGACAGATTGTATTTCCTTGTTGCAATCCGTGCTAAATTCTCCACATGCTTATAGTCAAAATAAAGCTTTTACCAAACATATCGTTGATGCATTAATAAAATATTATGAAGAAAAGCTTGAATTAGGAGTTTCTCTCCCTAGAAAACTTTATGATGAGTGGGAACCTACTATTAAAATTAAAATTAAAGATCATGAATGCTATGCTTTATGTGATTTGGGTGCTAGTGTTTCCACGATTCCAAAAACTTTGTGTGATGTGTTAGGTTTCCGTGAATTTGATGATTGTTCTTTAAATTTGCACCTCGAGGATTCCACTATTAAGAAACCTATGGGAAGGATTAATGATGTTCGTATTGTTGCCAATAGGAATTATGTGCCCGTAGATTTCATTGGTCTTGATATAGATTGCAATCCTACATGTCCCATTATTCTTGGTAGACCTTTCCTTAGAACGATTGTTGCAATTATTGATATGAAAGAAGGGAATATTAGATTCCAATTTCCGTTAAGGAAAGGCATGGAACACTTTCCTAGAAATAAAATTAAATTACCTTATGAATCTATTATGAGAGCCACTTATGGATTGCATGCCAAAGATGACAATACCTAGATCTATTCTTGTTTTTATGCCTAGCTAGGGGCGTTAAATGATAGCGCTTGTTGGGAGCTAACCTAATTTTATTTTTGTTTCTTGCTTTTTGGTTCTGTTTAGTAATAAATAATTCATCTAGATTCTATTTAGATGTGGTTTTATGCTTTTAGTTAGTGTTTGTGCCAAGTAGAACCTTTGGGAAGACTTGGGGGATGTTTATGTGATCTTGCTGTAAAAAACAGAAACTTTAGCACTCACGAGATTTGCTGCCATTTTTTACTAGAGAGTGCGATTAGGTTGATTCTTTTTGCAGATGATTAATAGACAAATTCCTCACGTCCACCAATTTATTTCAGAATTTGTGGGGTTTGATGACCCACAATTATAGGGGATATATCGTAGTCCTTTCGATAAGTAAGAGTGTCGAACCCAATGAGGAGCAGAAGGAAATGATAAGCAGTTTTCAGTAAGGTATTCTCTGCAAGCACTGAAATTATCAGCAACAGATAGTTTTGTGATAAGGTAATTTGTAACGGGTAACAATAAAAGTAAATAAGGTGCAGAAAGATGGCCCAATCCTTTTTGTAGCAAAGGACAAGCCTGGACAAACTCTTATATAAAGGAAAGCGCTCCCGACGACACATGGGAATTACTGTCAAGCTAGTTTTCATCACGTTCATATGATTCGCATTCGGTACTTTGATAATTTGATATGTGGGTGTACCGGTGGTTGGGTACTGGCCTTCCTTGGACAAGCATCCGACTTATGATTAACCCCTATTGCAAGCATCCGCAACTACAAAAGAAGTATTAAGGTAAACCTAACCACAACATGAAACATATGGATCCAAATCAGCCCCTTACGAAGCAACTCATAAACTAGGGTTTAAGCTTCTGTCACACTAGAAACCCATCATCTTATTATTACTTCCCAATGCCTTCCCCTAGGCCCAAACAATGGTGAAGTGTCATGTAGTTGACGTTCACATGACACCACTAGAGGAAAGACAACATACATCTGATCAAAATATCGAACGAATACCAAATTCACATGACTACTTATAGCAAGACTTCTCCCATTGTTGGGGAATGTAGTAATTTCAAAAAAAATCCTACGCACACGCAAGATCATGGTGATGCATAGCAACGAGAGGGGAGAGTGTCGTCCTCGTACCCAGCGGTTGATGTAGTCGTACGTCTTCACGATCGACCGATCTTCGGTACCGAATGTACGACACCTCCGCGTTCACCACATGTTAAGCTCGGTGACGTCCCGCGAACTCATGATCCAGTAGTGCTCGAAGGAGAGTTTTGTCAACACGACGGCGTGGTGATGATGTTGATGAAGCTACAATTGTAGGGCTTCGCCTAAGCACCGCTACGATATGACCGAGGTGGACTATGGTGGAGGGGGCCACCGCACACGGCTGGGAGAGATCAATGATCAACTTGTGTGTTCTAGGGTGCCCCCTGCCCCCGTATATAAAGGAGCAATGGGGGGAGGCCGGCCGGACCTATAGGGCGCGCCAGGAGGAGGAGTCCTCCTCCTAGTAGGAGTAGGACTCCCCTCTTTCCTACTCCTACTAGGTGGGGGAAAGGAAGGGGGAGAAGGAGAAGGAAAGGGGGGCGCCCCCCCTCCTAGTCCAATTCAGACCAGAGGGGGAGGGGGCGCACGGCCTTCCCTGGCTGGCCCCTCTCTCTCCACTAGGGCCCAACAAGGCCCATTAACCATCGGGGGGTTCCTGTAACCCCTCCGGCACTCCGGTAAAATCCCCATTTCACCCGAAACTCTTCCGATGTCCAAATGTAGGCTTTCAATATATCAATCTTTATGTCTCAACCATTTCGAGACTCTTGGTCATGTCCGTGATCATATCCGGGACTCCGAACTACCTTCGGTACATCAAAACATATAAACTCATAATACCGATCGTCACAGAACTTTAAGCGTGCGGACCCTACGGGTTCGAGAACTATGTAGACATGACCGAGACATGTCTCCGGTCAATAACCAATAGAGGAACTTGGATGCTCATATTGGTTCCTATATATATTCTACGAAGATCTTTATCGGTCAAACCGCATAACAACATATGTTGTTCGCTTTGTCATCGGTGTGTTACTTGCTCGAGATTCGATCGTCGATATTTGCATACCTAGCTCAATCTCGTTATTGTCAAGTCTCTTTACTCTTTCTGTAATGCATCATCCCACAACTAACTCATTAGTCACATTGCTTGCAAGGATAATAGTGATGTGCATTATCGAGAGGGCCTAGAGATACTTCTCCGACAATCGGAGTGACAAATCCTATTCTTGATCTATGCCAACTCCACAAACACCATCGGAGACACATGTAGAGCATCTTATAATCACCCAGTTACGTTGTGACGTTCGATAGCACACAAAGTGTTCCTCCGGTATTCGAGAGTTGCATAATCTCATAGTCATAGGAACATGTATAAGTCATGAAGAAAGCAATATCAGTAAACTAAACGATCAAGTGCTATGCTAACTGAATGGGTCAAGCCAATCACATCATTCTCCTAATGATGTGATCCCGTTTATCAAATGAGAACTCATGTCTATGGCTAGGAAACTCAACCATTTTGATCAATGAGCTAATCAAGTAGAGGCATACTAGTGACACTATGTTTGTCTATGTATTCACACATGTATTATGTTTCTGGTTAATACAATTCTAGCATGAATAATAAACATTTATCATGATATAGGGAAATAAATAATAACTTTATTATTGCCTCCAGGGCATATTGACTTCAGTCTCCCACTTGCACTAGAGTCAATAATCTAGATTACACAGTAATGATTCTAACACCCATGGAGTCTTGGTGTTGATCATGTTTTGCTCGTGGAAGAGGCTTAGTCAGTAGGTCTGCAACATTTAGATCCGTATGTATCTTACAAATCTCTATGTCTCAAACCTGGACTTGATCCCGGATGGAAGTGAAGCGACTCTTGATGTGCTTGGTTCTCTTGTGAAATCTGGACTCCTTTGCCAAGGCAATTGCACCAGTATTTTCACAAAAGATTTTCATTGGACCCGATGCACAAGGTATGACACCTAGATCGGATATGAACTCCTTCATCCATACTCCTTCATTTGCTGCTTCTGAAGCAGCTATGTACTTCACTTCACACGTAGATCCCGCCAGGATGCTTTGTTTAGAACTGCTCCAACTGACAACTCCCCCGTTTAATATAAACACATATCCGGTTTGCGATTTAGAATCGTCCGGATCAGTGTCAAAGCTTGTATCGACGTAACCATTTACGACGAGCTCTTTGTCACCTGCATAAACGAGAAACATATCATTAGTCCTTTTCAGGTATTTCAGGATGTTCTTGACCGCTGTCCAGTGATCCACTCCTAGATTACTTTGGTACCTCCCTGCTAAACTAATAGCAAGGCACACATCAGATCTGGTACACAACATTGCATACATGATAAAGCCTATGGCTGAAGCATAGGGAACACTTTTCATTTTCTCTCTATCTTCTACAGTGGTCGGGCATTGAGTCTTACTCAACTTCACACCTTGTAACATAGGCAAGAACCCTTTCTTAGCTTGATCCATTTTGAACTTCTTCAAAACTTTATCAAGGTATGTGCTTTGTGAAAGTCCAATTAAGCGTCTTGATCTATCTCTATAGATCTTGATGCCCAATATATAAGCAACTTCACCGAGGTCTTTCATTGAAAAACTCTTATTCAAATATCCTTTTATGCTATACAGAAATTCTATATCATTTCCAATCAACAATATGTCATCCACATATAATATTAGAAATGCTATAGAGCTCCCACTCACTTTCTTGAAAAGACAAGTTTCTCCAAAAGTCTGTATAAAACCATATGCTTTGATCACACTATCAAAACATTTATTACAACTCCGAGAAGCTTTCACCAGTCCATAAATGGATTGCTGGAGCTTGCACACTTTGTTAGCACCCTTTGGATCGATAAAACCTTCAGGTTGCATCATATACAACTCTTCTTCCAGAAATACATTCAGGAATGTTGTCTTTACATCCATTTGCCTAATTTCATAATCATAAAATGCGGCAATTGCTAACATGATTCGGATGGACTTAAGCATCGCTACGGGTGAGAATGTCTCATCGTAGTCAACTCCTTGAACTTGTCAAAAACCTTCCGCAACAAGTCGAGCTTTGTAGACAGTAACATTACCATCAGCGTCAGTCTTCTTATTGAAGATCCATTTATTCTCGATGGCTTGCCTATCATCGGGCAAGTCAACCAAAGTCCATACTTTGTTCTCATACATGGATCCCATCTCAGATTTCATGGCCTCAAGCCATTTTGCGGAATCTGGGCTCATCATCGCTTCTTCATAGTTTGTAGGTTCATCATGGTCAAGTAACATGACTTCCAGAATAGGATTACCGTACCACTCTGGTGCGGATCTTACTCTGGTTTACCTACGAGGTTCGGTAGTAACTTGATCTGAAGTTTCATGATCATTATCATTAGCTTCCTCACTAACTAGTGTAGGTGTCACAGGAACCGGTTTCTGTGATGAACTACTTTCCAATAAGGGAGCAGGTGCAGTTACCTCATCAAGTTCTACTTTCCTGCCACTCACTTCTTTCGAGAGAAACTCCTTCTCTAGAAAGGATCCATTCTTAGCAACGAATGTCTTGCCTTCGGATCTGTGATAGAAGGTGTACCCAACAGTCTCCTTTGGGTATCCTATGAAGACACATTTCTCCGATTTGGGTTCGAGCTTATTAGGTTGAAGTTTTTCACATAAGCATCACAACCCCAAACTTTAAGAAACAACACCTTTGGTTTCTTGCCAAACGACAGTTCATAAGGCGTCGTCTCAGCGGATTTAGATGGTGCCCTATTTAACGTGAATGCAACCGTCTCTAAAGCATAACCCCAAAACGATAGCGGTAAATCAGTAAGAGACATCATAGATCGCACCATATCTAGTAGAGTATGATTACGACGTTCCGACACACCATTACGTTTTGGTGTTCCGGGTGGCGTGAGTTGCGAAACTATTCCGCATTGTTTCAAATATAGACCGAACTCATAACTCAAATATTCTCCTCCACGATCAGATCGTAGAAACTTTATTTTCTTGTTACGATGATTTTCCACTTCACTCTGAAATTCTTTGAATTTTTCAAATGTTTGAGACTTATGTTTCATTAAGTATATATGCCCATATCTGCTCAAATCATCTGTGACGGTGAGAAAATAACGATACCCGCCGCGAGCCTCAATATTCATCGGACCACATACATCTGTATGTATGATTTCCAACAAATCTGTTGCTCGCTCCATTGTTCCGGAGAACAGTGTTTTAGTCATCTTGCCCATGAGGCATGGTTCGCAACTACCAAGTGATTCTGGAAGTCCATCAGTATGGAGTTTCTTCATGCGCTTTACACCAATATGACCCAAACGGCAGTGCCACAAATAAGTTGCACTATCATTATCAACTTTGCATCTTTTGGCTTCAACATTATGAATATGTGTATCACTTCTATCTAGATTCAACACAAATAGACCACTCTTCAAGGGTGCATGACCATAAAAGATATTACTCATATAAATAGAACAACCATTATTCTCAGATTTAAATGAATAACCGTCTCGCATCAAACAAGATCCAGATATAATGTTCAGGCTTAACGGTGGCACCAAATAACAATTATTCAGGTCTAAAAATAATCCCGAAGGTAGATGTAGAGGTAGCGTGCCGACGGTGATCACATCGACTTTGGAACCATTTCCCACGCGCATCGTCACCTCGTCCTTAGCTAGTCTTCACTTAATCCGTAGTCCCTGTTTCGAGTTGCAAATATTAGCAACAGAATCAGTATCAAATACACAGGTGCTACTACGAGCTCTAGTAAGGTACACATCAATAACATGTATATCACATATACCTTTGTTCACCTTGCCATCCTTCTTATCCGCTAAATACTTAGGGCAGTTCCGCTTCCAGTGACCAGTCTGTTTGCAGTAGAAGCACTCAGTCTCAGGCTTAGGTCCAGACTTTGGTTTCTTATCCTGCGCAGCAACTTATTTGTCGTTCTTTTTGAAGTTCCCCTTCTTCTTCCCTTTACCCTTTTTCTTGAAACTGGTGGTCTTGTTGACCATCAACACTTGATGCTCCTTCTTGATTTCTAGCTCCGCCGCCTTTAGCATTGCGAAGAGCTCGGGAATTGTGTTATTCACCCCTTGCATATTATAGTTCATCATGAAGCTCTTGTGCTTGGTAGCAGTGATTGAAGAACTCTGTCAATGACACTATCAACAGGAAGATTAACTCCCAGTTGAGTCAAGTGGTTATGATACCCAGACATTCTGAGTATATGTTCACTGACAGAACTATTCTCCTCCATCTTGCAGCTGTAGAACTTATTGGAGACTTCATATCTCTCAATCCGGGCATTTGCTTGAAATATTAACTTCAACTCCTAGAACATATCATATGCTCCATGATGTTCAAAACGTCGTTGAACTCCCGGTTCTAAGCCGTAAGGCATGGCACACTGAACTATCAAGTAGTCATCAGCTTTACTCTGCCAGATGTTCTTAACGTCATCAGCAGCATCTGCAACAGGCCTGGCATCTAGCGGTGCTTCCAGGACATAATTCTTCTGTGCAGCAATGATGATAATCCTCAAGTTACGGACCCAGTCCATGTAATTGCTACCATCATCTTTCAACTTTGCTTTCTCAAGGAACGCATTAAAATTCAATGGAACAACATCACGGGCCATCTATCTACAACAACATAGATAAGAAAAATACTATCAGGTACTAAGTTCATGATAAATTTAAGTTCAATTAATCATATTACTTAAGAACTGCCACTTAGATAGATATCCCTCTAATCATCTAAGTGATCATGTGATCCATACCAACTAAACCATAACTGATCATCACATGAGATGGAGTAGTTTTCAATGGTGAACATCACTATGTTGATCATATCTACTATATGATTCACGCTCGACCTTTTGGTCTTAGTGTTCTGAGGCCATATCTGCATATGCCAGGCTCGTCAAATTTAACCCGAGTATTCTGCCTGTGTAAAACTGTCTTACACCCGTTGTAGATGAACGTTGAGCTTATCACACCCAATCATCACATGGTATCTCAGCACGACGAACTTTGGCAACGGTGCATACTCAGGGCGAACACTTTTACCTTGAAATTTAGTGAGAGATCATCTTATAATGCTACTGTCAAACAAAGCAAAATAAGATGCATAAAGGATAAACATCACATGCAATCAATATAAGTGATATGATATGGCCATCATCATATTGTGCCTTTGATCTTCATCTTCAAAGCACATGTTATGATCACCATCGTCACCAGCGCGACACCTTGATCTCCATCGTAGCATCGTTGTCGTCTCGCCAACTATTGCTTCTACGACTATCGCTACCGCTTAGTGATAAAGTAAAGCAATTACAGGGCGATTGCATTGCATACAATAAAGCAACAACCATATGGCTCCTTCCAGTTGCCGATAACTCTGTTACAAAACATGATCATCTCATACAATAAATATAGCATCATGTCTTGACCATATCACATCACAACATGCCCTACAAAAACAAGTTAGACGTCATCTACTTTGTTGTTGCAAGGTTTACGTGGCTGCTACGGGCTGAGCAAGAACCGTTCTTACCTAAGCATCAAAACCACAATGATATTTCATCAAGTTGGTGTTGTTTTAACCATCGCAAGGACCGGGCGTAGCCACACTCGGTTCAACTAAAGTTGGAGAAATTGACACCTGCTCGCCACCTGTGTGCAAAGCACGTCGGTAGAACGAGTCTCGCGTAAGCGTACGCGTAATGTCGGTCCGGGCCGCTTCATCCAACAATACCGCCGAACCAAAGTATGACATGCTGGTAAGCAGTATGACTTGTATCGCCCACAACTCACTTGTGTTCTACTCATGCATATAACATCTACGCATAAACCAGGCTCTGATACCACTGTTGGGAACGTAGTAATTTCAAAAAATTTCCTACGCTCACGGAAGATCATGGTGATGCATAGCAACGAGAGGGAAGAGTGTCGTCCACGTACCCTCGTAGACCGTTAAGCGGAAGAATTATGACAACGCGGTTGATGTAGTCATACGTCTTCACGATCGACCGACACTCAGTTCCAAACGTATAGCACCTCTCCGTTCAGCACACATTCAGCTCGGTGACGTCCCGCGAACTCACGATCCAGTAGAGCTTGAAGGAGAGTTTCGTCAGCACAATGGCGTGGTGACAATGTTGATGAAGCTACCATCGCAGGGCTTCACCTAAGCACCGGTACGATATGACCGAGGTGGATTATGGTGGAGGGGGGCACCGCACACAGCTGGGAGACATCAATGATCAACTTGTGTGTTCTAGGGTGCCCCCTGCCCCCATATATAAAGGAGCAAAGGGGGGAGGTCGGCCGACCCTGTAGGGTGTGCCAGGAGGAGGAGGAGTCCTCCTAGTAGGAGTAGGACTCCCCTCTTTCCTAGGACTCCCCTCTTTCCTACTCCTACTAGGAGGGGTAAAGGAAGGGGGAGAAGGAGAAGGAAAGGGGGGCGCCCCCCCTCCTAGTCCAATTCAGACCAGAGGGGGAGGGGCGCATGGCCTGCCCTGGCCAGCCCCTCTCTCTCCACTAGGGCCCAACAAGGCCCATTAACCCCCGGGGGGTTCCGGTAACCCCTCCGGTACTCCAGTAAAATCCCGATTTCACCCAGAACTCTTCCGATGTCCAAATGTAGGCTTCTAGTATATCAATCTTTATGTATCGACCATTTCAAGACTCCTCATCATGTCCGTGATCATATCCGGGACTCCGAACTACCTTCGGTACATCAAAACATATAAACTCATAATACCGATCGTCACAGAACTTTAAGCATGCGAACCCTACGGGATGGAGAACTATGTAGACATGACCGAGACATGTCTCCGTTCAATAACCAATAGTGGAACCTGGATGTTCATATTGATTCCTACATATTCTACGAAGATCTTTATCGGTCAAACCACATGACAACATACATTGTTCCCTTTGTCATCGGTATGTTACTTGCTCAAGATTCCATCGTCGGTATCTCAATACCTAGCTCAATATCGTTACCGGCAAGTCTCGTTACACATTCTGTAATGCATCATCCTGCAACTAACTCATTAGTCACATTGCTTGCAAGGCTTATAGTGATGTGCATTACCAAGAGGGCCCAGAGATACCTCTCCGACAATCGGAGTGACAAATCCTATTCTTGATCTATGCCAACTCCGTGAACACCATCAGAGACACCTTTAGAGCACCTTTATAATCACCCAGTTACATTGTGACGTTTGATAGCACACAAAGTGTTCCTCCGGTATTCGGGAGTTGCATAATCTCATAGTCATAGGAACATGTATAAGTCATGAAGAAATCAATAGCAGTAAACTAAATGATCAAGTGTTATGCTAACAAAATGGGTCAAGTCAATCACTTCATTCTCCTAATGATGTGATCCCGTTGATCAAATGATAACTCATGTCTATGGCTAGGAAACTCAACAATCTTTGATCAACGAGCTAGTCAAGTAAAGCCATACTAGTGACACTATGTCTGTCTATGTATTCACACATGTATTATGTTTCCGGTTAATACAATTCTAGCATGAATAATAAACATTTATCATGATATGAGGATATAAATAATAACTTTATTATCACCTCTAGGGTATATTTCCTTCACCCATGTCCTCAGGAACAAACGTAACTACTCACAAATTATGTTCATGTTCATAATCGGAGGAGTATTAATATGCATAAAGGATCTGAACATATGATTTTCCACTGAATAAACCAACTAGAATCAACTACAAAGAGTAATTAACACTACTAGCAACCTACAGGTACCAATCTAAGGCTTTGGGACAAAGATTGGATACAAGAGATGAACCAGGGTTTGAGATGAGATGGTGCTCGTGAAGATGTTAATGGAGATTGACCCCCTCCCGATGAGAGAATCGTTGTTGATGATGATGGTGATGTTTTCCCCCTCCCGGAGGGAAGTTTCCCTAGCAGAATAGCTCCGCCGGAGCCCTAGATTGGTTCCGCCAAGGTTCTGCTTTGTGGCGGCGGAGTTTCGTCCCGTGAGCTAGCTTATAATTTTTTCCTCGATGAAAGACTCCATATAGCCAAAGATGGGCATCAGAGGGCTGCCAGGGGGCCCACGAGGCAGGGGGCGTGCCCAGGGGGTAGGGCGTGCCCCACCCTCGTGGATGGTGGGTGGCCCCCCTCTGGTATAAAAGCATGATGCAAAATGGACGTATCAACTCCCCCAAGCTTAGACCTCGCTTGTCCTCAAGCGAAAGCCGATATCGAAAAAATTTCCACATGTTTAGAGATAGAGGTGTCGATAAAAATAAAATACGGACATGAGAGCATCATGATCATTCTTAGAACAGCAATATATATATATATATTGTCATATGATCTCTTATGCTAAAGTAACAATTCAATCACAATTTCAAGTATGAATTAGAAACTTCATTGAGAACCAACAAACTATAATCTCAGTCATTGAAGCAATTGCAATTTATCATAACATAGGAAAGAGTCAATATAAGAGCTTTTCAGCAAGTCCACATACTCAACCATCATTTAGTCTTTCACAATTGCTAACACTCACGCAATATTTATGGGTATGAGGTTTAAATTGGACACAGAGAAAGATAGGGCCTTATAGTTTTGCCTCCCAACCTTTTACCTCAAGGGTAATGCCAACAATAATAGTTCATGAAAACTCACATCCAATTAGCTATATATATATATATCTGGATCTTTCCAACACATTGTGCTTGCCGAAGGATAAAATGTAAAAAGGAAAGGTGAAGATCACCATGACTCTTGTATGAAGTATAAGACAAGAATGAAAGATAGGCCCTTCGCGGAGGCAAGCAGAGGTTTTCATGTGCTTTTATGGTTGGATGCACAAAATCTTAATGCGAAAGAACGTCACTTTATATTGCCACTTGTGATATGGACCTTTATTATGCAGTCTATTGTTTTTATTTCTTCCACATCACAAGATCGTATAAAGCTTATTTTCTCCACACTAATAAGTCATACATATTTAGAGAGCAATTTTTATTGCTTGCAACGATGACAACTTACTTGAAGGATCTTACTCAATCCATAGGTAGATATGGTGGAATCTCATGGAAAAACTAGGTTTAAGGATATTTGGAAGCACAAGTAATATCTCTACTTGGTGCAAATAATTTGTCTAGCATGGGAGGGAAAGGAAAGCTCAACATGTTGGATGATCCATGATAATATAATTTATTTTAGATGTAAGGAAACATAAACCATTACATTGTCTTCCTTGTCCAACGTCAACTCTTTAGCATGTCATATTTTAATGAGTGCTCACAATCATAAAAGATGTCCAAGATAGTATATTTATATGTGAAAACCTCTCTTTCTTTATTACTTCCTATTAATTGCAACGACGACCAAAACTATGTTTTCCAACTCTCAACAACTTTTATTCATCATACTCTTTATATGTGAAGTCATTACTCTCCATAAGATCCATATGATCTCTTTAATTCTTTTTATTATTTCTCTTTTATTTTATTCCCTCATGATCATAGCAAGATAATCAAGCCCTTGACTCAACACTAATCTTTATTATATATAGCTCACGGACTCAATTACATAGAAGGATCATAAAGCAAAACTCAAAACTAGAGCATACTAAAACTTTATTCTACTAGATCAAGATATTACCAAAAGGATCGAACTAAGAAAAACGGTAAAGATAACGGTGTGATGGTGATACGATGCCGGGGCACTCCTCCGAGCTTGGCAGTTGCCAAGGGGAGTGCCCATACCCATGTGTTTATGTCTCCTTCCTTGGAGGTAGTAATGATGGAGTTGTTGATGATGTAGGCTTGTCGTCCATCTTCCAAGGCATAGGCTCACCATCATAGAAGGATGATCGAGTCTCCGAGATCCTCGAATCTGTAGCCAAACTCATCCTCTTGAATCTATATTCATACTCACAGTTTTGGTTTTGTAGGTCATAGATCTGGGCTTGGAGATGCTCGATTTTCTCGTGCATCTTGAAGATGGTCTCTCTAATGTTTCTGGCATCTAGCTTGGCGGTGTTTGTGAACTCCGTGATCATTATGTGGTTGGTGTCGAGTCCATGTTCCACCATCTCCTAGCACTTGAAAACTTGTTGCTCCATTGCTTCGAGTCTTGTCTCCACGCTTCCGGTCCTTCTTGGTCCCTCAACATCGTGAATGTGCAGCAACCCCTCACGCATCTCAATGGTTTGAGGGTGTTGCAGCACCTCCGCGAGGTAGGGGTTGATGACCTTCTCAAAGAACTTGTCCTTGGGGGCACTTGGAGATGTCATGGTGATCTAGATCTGTCAGAAAAACAGCTCGAAACAAAGACAGGATATTTGCGTGATATGGTGGTCAAAACGTTCGGGAGATTATATAATGAATTTTTACCGACCAAAAGAAGTATCATGCAAGGAAACGGAGTCCGGAGAGCACACGAGGTGCCCATGAGGCAGGGGGCATGCCCAGAGGGGGTAGGGCGCGCCCTCCACCCTCGTGGACGCCTCGTGTCCTTCCCGGACTGCTTCTTATTTTCCTATTTTCTTAAATATTCCAAAACTGAGAAAAATTGCTATTAGAACTGTTTTGGAGTCGGTTTACTTACCGTACATCATACCTCTTCCTTTTCGGAGTCTAGAACATTCTGGAAAGTGTCCCTTGTGTACTCCTCTAGGGTACGGTTTCAATAACATTAGTTTCAACATTTATAGGATTAACTAATATATAATGTTTGATTCTTTGACGGTTCACCACCCTCGGATTTATGCCTTCAAAGTTGTTGATTTTTATGGCACCGGAATGATAGACCTCCTCGATAACGTAAGGACCTTCCCATTTAGAGAGGAGTTTTCCTGCAAAAATTCTTAAATGAGAGTTTTATAACAATACATAATCACCTACATTAAACTCACTTTTTTGTATCCTTTTGTCATGCCATCTTTTAACTTTTTCTTTAAACAGTTTGCCATTCTCATAGGCCTGGGTTCTCCATTCATCAAGTGAGCTGATGTCAAAAAGCCTCTTCTCACTAGCAAGTGTGAAATCATAATTGAGCTCTTTAATGGCCCAATATGGCTTATGTTCTAGTTCAAGAGGTAAGTGACATGCTTTTCCATAAGCCATTTTATATGGAGACATACCCATAGGACTTTTATATGCAGTTCTATAAGCCCATATTGCATGATCAAGTTTCTTGGACCAATTCTATCTAGATCTATTAACATTCTTTTGCAAAATTAATTTAAGATCTCTATTACTCAATTCTACTTGACCACTAGACTGTGGGTGATAAGGAGATGCAATTCTATGATTAGCATCATACATAGCAAGCATTTTACGGAAAGCACCATGAATAAGATGTGAACCACCATCAGTCATTAAGTATCTAGGGACTCCAAACCTTGGAAAACTAACTTCTTTAAGCATCTTGATAGAGGTGTTATGATCAACACTACTAGTTGGAATAGCTTCTACCCACTTAGTAACATAATCAACAACAACTAAAATATGTGTATACCCATTAGAGGAAGGAAAAGGTCCCATATAAGCAAAGCCCCAAACATCAAATGGTTCAATAACAAGTGAATAATTCATAGGCATTTCTTGACGTCTACTAATATTACCAATTCTTTGACATTCATGACAAGACAAAACAAACTTACGAGGATCCTTGAAGAGAGTAGGCCAATAAAAACCAGATTGGAATACCTTATGTGCAGTTGTATCTCCAGCATGGTGTCCTCCATAAGCCTTGGAGTGACACTTGCGTAGGATCTGTTCCTGTTCATGCTCAGGTACACAACGTCTAATAACACCATCTACTCCTTCTTTATAAAGGTGTGGGTCATTCTAGAAGTAATGTCTTAAATCATAGAAAAACCTTTTCTTTTGTTGGTATGTGAAACTAGGCAGTATAAATTTAGCAACAATATAATTAGCATAATCAGCATACCATGGAGCACTACAAGAAGGATTTATGACAGCTAATTGTTCATCAGGAAAGCTATCATCAATAGGTAGTGGCTCATCAAGAACATTCTCTAACATAGACAAGTTGTCTGCAACGGGGTTCTCAGCTCCCTTTCTATCAATAATATGCAAATCAAATTCTTGTAGCAAGAGAACCCATCTAATAAATCTAGGTTTAGCATCTTTATTTTGCATAAGATATTTTATAGCAGCATGATCAGTGTGGACAGTTACTTTAGAATCAACAATATAAGGTCTGAACTTATCACAAGCAAATACAACTGCTAAAAATTCTTTTTCAGTAGTAGCATTATTCCTTTGAGCACTATCTAGAGTTTTACTAGCATATTGAATAGCATTTAATTTCTTATCATCTCTTTGTCCTAGAACATCCCCTACAACATAATCACTAGCATCACACATAATTTCAAATGGTAAATTTCAATCAGGAGGCTGAACAATAGGTGCAGAAATTAAAGCTTTCTTAAGTATTGCAAATGCTTCTACACAATCATCATCAAAGACAAAAGAAACATCTTTTTGTTAGAGATTTAGTCAGAGGCCTAGAAATTTTAGAGAAGTCCTTAACGAACCTCCTATAAAAACCGCATGATCGAAGAAACTTCTTATTCCTTTAATGTCCTTAGGACATGGCATCTTTTAAATAGCATCAACTTTAGCTTTATCAACTTCAATACCTCTTTCAGAAATTTTATGCCCCAAGATAATACCTTCATTAACCAGTAACATCCCAAATTTTCAATTTGGAATGTTATACATTAGGTCATCACTACATATCATATTTTATTTTCTTTTGGCCTGATCCAGAAATTCTACGCAACTCAAGGGCCGACGGAGAGAGTTGGGGATTTCGTTATCTTCATATTGGAGTTTTTCTCAAATTTTGAAAATAGGATCATTGATTTTATTTATTCTATCTTCAATTATTTCTATAATAAAAATATGAGAGAGGGAATAAAATGACTTTCCCAAAATAAAGAAATATTGAAGGTTTAATAAAAAATCAAGTAAGATTTTATTTCGGAGTTTTCTCGCTATTTTATTTGAATTTAGGAAAAATTGCACATTTTCAAAACTGCATTTTAGGGCCAAGAAAATGTTCATCCTGTTCTCAATATTTTATTTAGACAGTGAATTTTTTTGGCATTTTTAGTTATTTATTTATTTTTCTAGGTTTTTTCTTTGTTCGGCGGGATTTAAAAAAAACCTCCCGCGCGCCCGACTGGGCCGAAGCCCAGCCGAGCCAGGCCGGCCCGCCCGCGCCACCGCCTCCCCGTCCCGTGCCGCCGCCGGACTCGGGAGACTCTGAGCCGCCGCCACCGCCCGACCCCCTCCCCAATTCGGAGCCGCCGCCGCCTCTCCCCCTTTAAATACCACCCCGGGGCCCCCTGGAGCCCCGAGTCGCCGCCGCCGCAGCCTCTCGCCGCCTGCGTCGCTGCTTGCCGCCACCCCACGCCGCCCACCGCCACCGGAGCCCCGCCGGAACCTCGCCAGAGCCCGAGCCGAGGTAGCCGCCCGCCGCCCCGGTTTTTCTAAAGAAACCGATCCGGGTTTTTTAGAAAACCCTAGATTCATTTTTTATAAATAGATCGGTTTTATTTTCTGGTTTATTTATTTAGAGAGTGTTCGCCCGTTCGTTCGTTTTAACAGATGAATTCGTCGTTTAGTTTCAGTTAACGAACGTTTGTTCGTTAATCTGTTCATCCTGCATATTTCATGAGCATGATGAACAAGGTGTTTATGGAGTTTTTGGATAAGTTCGTCGTGGTGTTCATTGATGATATTTTAGTCTACTCAAAGAACGAAGAGGAGCATAAGGAGCATTTGCGTTTGGTACTTGAGAAGCTCAGAGAACATTAGTTATATGCCAAGTTCAGTAAATGTGAGTTTTGGTGGAAGGAAGTTGGATTCCTCGGACACGTTATATCCGGAGAAGTTATAGCAGTGGATCCCACCAAGGTTGTCACTGTGAAAAATTGGGAAGCACCAACAACAGTTGGAGAGATCCGGAGTTTTCTTGGACTTGCAAGATACTACCGGAGATTCATTGAGAATTTCTCAAAAATTGCGAAGCCTATTACGGAGTTGTTGAAGAAGGAGACCAAGTTCAAATGGACTGAGGAATGTGAGGCCAGTTTCCAGGAGTTGAAGAAACGCTTGGTTACCTCGCCAGTGTTGACTCTGCCAGATCAGTGCAAGGATTACGAGGTATATTGCGACGCTTCACGTCTAGGACTTGGAGCAGTGCTTATGCAGGAGAGAAGAGTTGTTTCGTATGCTTCCTGACAGTTGAAACCTCATGAGTTGAATTATGCCACGCATGATTTGGAGTTAGCAGCGGTAGTGCATGCATTGAAGACTTGGATACATTTTCTCATTGGAAACCATTATGAAGTATACACAGATCACAAGAGTTTGAAGTATATTTTCACGCAGAAGGAGCTAAATCTCAGGCAAAGGAGATGGTTGGAGCTCATCAAGGATTATGATATGAGATTGCATTATCATCCCGAAAAGGCTAACGTAGTAGCCGATGCGCTGAGCCATAAGAGCCATGTCAACACATTAATGACGGGAGATTTACCAAAGGTGTTAGCTGAAGACCTTCATGAGCTATGTTTGGAGATAGTTCCGAGAGGCTATCTAGCAGCATTGGAGATTCAGTCTACTTTGATGGATAAGATCAGAGAAGCTCAGAAAACTGACAAGGAGGTTGCCTCTATAAAGGAGAAGATGAGCAAAGGTAAAGTGAAAGGATTTCGTGAGGATGAGCATGGTACCCTATGGTTTGAAGACCGTGTTTATGTGCCTAACGACCTGGAGATCAGGAATTTGATTCTGCAGGAGGCCCATGACTGACCATACTCGATTCAACTAGGAAATACCAAGATGTATTTGGATTTGAAGGATACTTTCTGGTGGACCGGAGTGAAGAAGGATATTGCGGAGTATGTAGCAGTTTGTGATGTATGCCACAGAGTAAAGGTAGAGCATCAGAAGCCAGCAGGATTGCTACAACCATTGCTGATACCCGAATGGAAGTGGGATAAGCTAGGCATGGATTTCATCACGGGATTACCCAGGACCCATTCAGGCTATGACTCGATATGGGTTGTAGTCGATCGCTTGATGAAGGTAGCTCATTTCATCCCAGTAAAGACCACCTACACCAGTGCTAAGTTGGCAAAGATATACATGACCAGGATCGTGTGTCTGCATGGAGTTCCGAGGAGCATTGTATCAGATAGAGGAACCCAGTTTACCTCAAAGTTCTGGAATCAATTGCACGAAACTTTGGGTACCAGGCTAGAGTTCAGTACAGCTTTTCATCCGCAGACATATGGACAGACCGAGAGGGTCAATCAGATTTTGGAGGATATGCTGAGAGCTTGTACGTTAGATTATGGATCTAGTTGGGACGACAATTTTCCATATGTAGAATTCTCCTACAACAACAATTATCAATCCATTTTGAAGATGGCCCCTTTTGAAGCCTTGTACGGAAGGTGCAGAACACCATTGTCGTGCGATGAAGTTGGAGACCGCCAGTTGTTTGGACCGGATTTGATTAAGGGGTCTGAACAAAAAGTGAAATTGATTCACGATAGGCTCA
Organism: Triticum urartu; assembly: GCF_003073215.2. NCBI lineage: Eukaryota > Viridiplantae > Streptophyta > Magnoliopsida > Poales > Poaceae > Triticum > Triticum urartu. The sequence continues at coordinate 357,230,046 of NC_053027.1, read as the reverse complement.
AGGTAGCCTAGTCCAGGCAGAAGAGCTACTTGGATTCTAAACGCAAGGAGACAGTTTACGAAGTCGGAGACGAGTTTATCTTCGAGTATATCCACTTCGGGGAGTTAAGCGCTTTGGAGTTAAAGGAAAGTTAGCGTCATGTTTCGTGGGACCATACAAAGTTTTGGAGCGTATGGGAGAAGTTTCCTACAAGTTGGAGTTGCCTGAAGGATTGTCAGGAGTTCAAGACGTGTTCCACGTCTCCCAGTTGAAGAAGTGCCACGTAGAGATAGCAGACATACCGCTAAGAGATATACAGTGCCGCTGGAAGCAATTCGGTTGGATAGTTATTTGACCTATGAGGAGAAACCAGTCAAGATTCTTGAGTATGCCAGCCGAGTCACCCGCAGCAAGGTTATCATGTTTTGCAAAGTTCAGTGGAGCCACCACACCGAGGATGAAGCCACCTGGGAGCGAGAGGAAGAACTGCTGAAGGACCACCCACACCTATTTTCTAGCCAACCCGAATCTCGAGCGCGAGATTCATCTTAAGGGGGGTAGGTTTGTAACATCCCAAATTTTCAATTTGGAATGTTATACATTAGGTCATCACTACATATCATATTTTATTTGCTTTTGGCCTGATCCAAAAATTCTACGCAACTCAAGGACCAACGGAGAGAGTTGGGGATTTCATTATCTTCATATTTGAGTTTTTCTCAAATTTTGAAAATAGGATCATTGATTTTATTTATTCTATATTAAATTATTTCTATAATAAAAATATGAGAGAGGGAATAAAATGACTTTCCCAAAATAAAGAAATATGGAAGGTTTAATAAAAAAATCAAGTAAGATTTTATTTCGGAGTTTTCTCGCTATTTTATTTGAATTTAGGAAAAATTGCACGTTTTCAAAACTGCATTTTAGGGCCAAGAAAATGTTCATCATGTTCTAAATATTTTATTTAGATGGTGAAAATTTGTTTTCATATTTTTAGATTTTCATTTATTTTTCTAGGCTTTTTCTTAGTTCAACAGGATTTAAAAAAAACCTCCCCCGCGCCCGTCTGGGCCGAAGCCCGGCCGAACCAGGCCGGCCCGCCCGCGCCACTGCCTCCCCGTCCCATGTCGCCGCCTGACTCGGGAGAGTCCGAGCCACCGCCGCCCGACCCCCTCCCCAAGTCGGAGCCGCCACCGCCTCTCCGCCTTTAAATACCACCCCGGGCCCCCCCTAGAGCCCCGAGTCGCCGCCGCCGCAGCCCCTCGCGGCCCGCGCCGCCGCTTGCCGCCGCCCCCCCACACCGCCCACCACCACCGGTGCCCCGCCGGAACCTCGCCGGAGCCCAAGCCGAGGTAGCCGCCCGCCGCCCCGGTTTTTCTAAAGAAACCGATCCGGTTTTTTTAGAAAACCCTGGATTAGTTTTTTTATGAATAGATCGGTTTTATTTTCTGGTTTATTTATTTTGCGAGCGTTCGCCTGTTTGTTCGTTTTAACGGATGAATTCGTCGTTTAGTTTTAGTTAACGAACGTTCGTTCGTTAATCTATTCGTCAATTTTTTTTCCTCGGATTTTTTCAGCGGTTATTTCTGATCGCGATTTCTGATCCGATTTTCATTCTAGTATAACTTTTCGCTCGTTTATGGGAATTAGGCGATTCAAGCGCCTGGAGTTTCGTCTCGAAGCCCTTTTTCCGTTTAACCAACTCATACCAGTTTTTGCATCTGTGAAATTTGACTTAGATCCAGATTAGTAAACGAAGTTTGTTTCTTTCGCCGTTTGACTTTCGTTGTTTCGTTCGATTTGATTCTTTTTGCAAACCGGAGTTCTTAAGTTGAACTTTCTGGTTACTTTTCTTATTTGAGTTTGACCCGTGCATTAGATGAGTACTTATTGGATGCTTGTTTGTTTGAGATAGAATACCCAGAGTGTGCCGCTTGCTACTTCGAATCTCTAGGTTTCACAGATCATCAGCAAGGCAAGTAACACTTTGATCATACCCCTTTACTACCCAATTTTATTGCATTAGATCATTCCTCAAACAATTGCATGATTAGGATCTGATTAATATGTGGGTTTTGGGAAGTAGATGAGGTAGAACCTATTACATGTTTTATCATCAACCCTTGGGAGTTACTTCTATGTTTGCTTATTATTCCATGCTATGCTAGTAGACGTGGATTGGGAGAGTGTATCCATGACAGATGTGAGATTGATAAATTAATGGTTTATTTAAGGTGGCAACTTAAACACACATCTGGGTGGATTGAGGCACCTGGGTATTCCAGTGATTGCCTGTTTTTCTTTATGGACCGCCACCCAGGCTCAAAGGGATCATGAGATTTATTCATACTAGAAACTTTCGTGTGCAGCCACAAGCTACTATGGGCTCTAGCATAGTCGATTAAGCTGTGCGAACTCTTAAAGTGGTAGACTAGCAGATGTAGGGGATGTAGGTTGGTACTGTCTACCCGATCGTAAGGTGCTAGCACTTCTTAAAGACTATGTCTCGGTCATCCGTTTCTCAAACACCATGTAGTGCGAGAATCCCAACGGAGGAGATCGAGTCTTGTGGGGAAAAGTGCGCAAACCTCTCTAGAGTGTATAAACTAATCATGGTTAGCCGTGTCCCCGGTTATGGACGTCTTGAGTATCTAGTACTCGGATTATCATGTGAATCTCATCATGTTACTTTAATTAATATTGTTGGGTTTTAAAGATAATGCTTAATTGGGATTGAGAGGATGTCTATCTTCTCAATGTTCAACAACTACCATGATAGTTAAATAAAATTTATTCCATTGCAGTAGGGAAAAATTGGCTTTACGTAAAACTGTAACCATAGAGCTTTCCACCAGCCATATATGCAAGTAGTATAGCTTTATTCTTCCATTACTCTCTATGTGTTACATTGCCAGCATATTCCATGTGCTGACCCGTTTTCGGGCTGCAACGTTCGTGTTGTAGACTTTTCAGACGACGAGTAAGGTGCCTTTAGGTCGTGGTTCTATACTCAGTAATGTCGTTGGAGTTGATGGACTCACTTATCTTCCAATCCTTCCGCTATTATCGTTATTAGATGGTCTTAAGGTATATTTATTGTAATACGTTCTGTTTTGAGACATTCGATGTAATAAGTGTGTGATTGCTACTCTATTATAAATCCTTCAAGTACTGTGTGTGTCAGCATTACTGATCCAGGGATGACACTAAAGCACAGAGATTGGACTGTTTGAGGCCTGGTCGCTATCATTAACCATAAAGTGGCACTTCTCCCAATTCAAGACAAGATTAGTTTCTTCACATCTCTGCAAAAATGCGATCAAGGTTGCTTAAGCAATGATCAAAAGAAGTTCCATATACAGAAAAATCATCCATTAATACCTCAACAATCTTTTCACAAAAGTCAGAGAATATAGCAGTCATACATCTTTGAAAGGCAGTAGGTGCATTACATAAGCCAAAAGGCATACGTCTATAAGCAAAGGTACCGAAAGGGCAAGTAAAAGTTGTCTTTTCCTGATCGTCTTTTGACACAGGTATTTGAGAGAAACCAGAATAACCATCTAGAAAGCAAAAATGTGTATGTTTCAATAATCTTTCTAGAATTTGATCAATAAAAGGTAAAGGGTAATGATCCTTTTTAGTAGCTTTATTTAATTTGCGGAAATCAATTACCATTCTATAACCTGTAACAATTTTTTGTGGGATCCATTCATCTTTATCATTAGGAACAACAGTAATGCCTCCCTTCTTAGGGACACAATGGATAGGGCTTACCCACTAACTATCAGCAACAGGATAAATTATACCTGCCTCGAGAAGCTTTAGTATTTCTTTTCTTACCACTTCTTTCATCTTAGGATTTAACCGTCGTTGGTGATCAACAACCGGTTTTGAGTCTTTCTCCAATTTTATTTTGTGCTGGCATAGAGTGGGACTAATGCCCTTAAGATCATCAAGGGTATAAAAAATAGCAGCATGGTGCTTCTTTAGAGTTTTCAATAATTTCTTTTCTTCATGCTCTGAAAGGTTAGCACTAATAATAACATGATGTATCTCTTTCTCATCAAGATAAGCATATTTAAGAGTATGAGGTAAAGGTTTAAGCTCAAACACGGGATCACCCTTGGGTGGAGGAGGATCCCCTAGGATTTCAACAGGCAAGTTGTGTTTCAAAATAGGTCCATGTTTAAAGAATACTTCATCTATTTCCCTTCTTTCATTCATAAACATATCATTTTCATGGTCGAACAAATATTGTTCTAAAGGATCATTAGGAGGCACGACAATAGAAACAAGACCAATAGTTTCATCTTTACTAGGCAATTCTTTATCATGGGGTTGTCTACGAAATTTAGCAAAATTAAACTAATGCGACATATCCCCCAAACCAATAGAAAATCCGCAGGATATTTAACTTTCCGACACAAGACTTCAACATCTCTAATGATTCCAACGGGTGAAATTGTGTCTCTATTGGCATGCTTAATAGTAACATCAATTTCCTCTATCTCAGCACGTGCAATATCATGCATAATTTCTTTATATAAGGAATGAGGTATTGCACTTGCACTAGCACCCATATCACATAAGCTATGATAGCAATGATCTCCTATTTTAACAGAAATAACATGCATGCCTACAACAGGTCTATGTTTATTTTTAGTATCAGGCCTAGCAATTCTACCAACTTCATCACAGAAGTAAATAACATGCCCATGAATATTATCGGCCAAGAGATCTTTAACCATAGCAACACTAGATTCAACTTTAATTTGCTCAGAGGGAGTATGTGTTCTAGTATTACTCTTACGAACCACAGTTGAAGATTTAGCATGATCCTTTATTCTAACTGGGAAAGGTGGTTTCTCAATATAAGCAGTAGGAACAACAGAATCATTATAAGTGACAGTCTTTTCTTCAACTTTAATAGGTGCAACTACTTTTACTTCAATGGGAGGATTATATTTAAACCACTTCTCCTTAGGGAGATCAACATGAGTAGCAAAGGATTTACATAAAGAAGCTACTATCTGAGAGTCAAGTCCATATTTAGTGCTAAATTCACGAAAAGCATCGATATCCATAAAAGATTTAACACAATCAGACTTAGGTGTTATACCTGACTCTTTACCTTCGTTGAGATACCAATCTTCAGAGTTGCATCTAATTCTTCCCAATAAATCCCATTTGAATTCAATAGTCTTCATCATAAAAGAGCCAGTACAAGAAGTATCGAGCATGGACCGATTATCGAGAGAAAGTCGAGCATAAAATTTTTGAATAATAATTTCTCTTCAGAGATCATGATTGGGGCATGAACATAATATTGACTTAAGCCTCCCCCAATCTTGAGAGATGCTTTCTACTTCGTGTGGCCAAAAATTATATATATATATAATTACGATCACGATGAACAAGATGCATAGGATAAAACTTCTGATGAAATTCCAATTTCAATCGGTTGTAGTTCCATGATCCCATATCATCACATAGCCTAAACCATGCCAATTCCTTTCCCTTCAAAGATAAAGGGAAAACCTTCTTCTTGATAACATCCTCGGGCATACCTGCAAGCTCAAATAATCCACAAACTTCATCCACATAGATTAGGTGCAAATCGGGATGCAATATTCCATCACCTGTGAAAGGATTAGCTAGTAGTTTCTCTATCATACACGAAGGAATTTCAATGTAAACATTTTCAGTAGGTTCAGTAGGTTGAGGAGAAACTCTTTGCTCTACTGGTCGGGGAGAAGATACCCCGAACAAGCCACTCAAAGGATTATGTTCCATTGTAACAAGTTACAGTATATTTCAGCATACTATATAAATTTTTCCATACCAAATTCCACCTACCAAAGGCGCTTCACTCCCCAGCAACGGTGCCAGAAAAGAGTCTTGATGACCCACAAGTATATGGGATCTATCGTAGTCCTTTAGATAAGTAAGAGTGTCGAACCCAACGAGGAGCAGAAGGAAATGATAAGCAGTTTTCAGTAAGGTATTCTCTGCAAGCACTGAAATTATCGGCAACAGATAGTTTTGTGATAGGTAATTTGTAACGGGTAACAATAAAAGTAAATAAGGTGCATCAAGATGGCCCAATCCTTTTTGTAGCAAAGGACAAGCCTGGACAAACTCTTATATAAAGGAAAGTGCTCCCGAGGACACAAGGGAATTATCGTCAAGCTAGTTTTCATCATGTTCATATGATTCGCGTTCGGTACTTTGATAATTTGATATGTGGGTGGGCCGGTGCTTGGGTACTGCCCTTCCTTGGACAAGAATCCCACTTATGATTAACCCCTATTGCAAGCGTCATCCACTACAAAAGAAGTATTAAGGTAAACCTAACCATAGCATGAAACATATGGATCCAAATCAGCCCCTTACGAAGCAACTCATGAACTAGGGTTTAAGCTTCTGTCACTCTAGCAACCCATCATCTACTTATTACATCCCAATGCCTTCCCCTAGGCCCAAACAATGGTGAAGTAACATTTAGTCGACGTTCACATGACACCACTATAGGAAAGACAACATACATCTCATCAAAATATCGAACGGATACCAAATTCACATGACTACTTATAGGAAGACTTCTCCCATGTCCTCAGGAAAAAACGTAACTACTCACAAATTATATTCATGTTCATAACCAGAGGGGTATTAATATGCATAAAGGATCTTAACATATGATCTTCCACCGAATAAAGCAACTAGCATCAACTACAAAGAGTAATTAACACTACTAGCAACCTACATGTACCAATCTGAGGCTTCGGGACAAAGATTGGATACAAGAGATGAACTAGGGTTTGAGATGAGATGGTGCTGGTGAGGTTGTTGATGAAGATTGACCCCCTCCCGATGAGGGGATCATTGGTGATGACAATGGTGATGATTTCCCCCTCCCTGAGGGAAGTTTTCCCGGCAGAACAGCTCCGCGGGAGCCCTAGATTGGTTCCGCCAAGGTTCCGCCTCGTCGCGGTGGAGTTTTGTCCCGTGAGCTAGCTTATTATTTTTTCCCTGGAAGAAAGACTCCATATAGCCAAAGATGGGTATCAAAGGGCTGCCAGGGGGCCCACGAGGCAGGGGGCATGCCCAGGGGGTAGGGCGTGCCCCCATCCTCGTGGATGGTGGTTGGCCCCCCTCTAGTACTTCTTTTGCCCAATATTTTTATATATTCTGAAACTTGCTCCCGTGAAGTTTCAGGAATTTTGGAGTTGTGTAGAATAGGTCTCTAATATTTGCTCCTTTTCCAGCCCATAATTGTAGTTGCCGTCATTCTCCCTCTTCATGTAAACCTTGTGAAATAAGAGAGAATAGGCATAATTATTGTGACATAATGTGTAATAACAGCCCATAATGCAATAAATATTGATATAAAAGCATGATGCAAAATGGACGTACCAGGGTTACAAAAGTATTCGAAACCTATAGATTACTACAGATAGTTCTGTTTTTTGACAGATTCTGTTTTTCGTGTGTTGTTTGCTTATTTTGATGAATCTATGGCTAGTATAGGGGGTATGAACCATAGAGAAGTTGGAATACTGTAGGTTTAGCACCAATATAAATAAAGAATGAGTTCATTACAGTACCTTGAAGTGGTGATTTGTTTTCTTATACTAACGGAGCTCATGAGATTTTCTGTTGAAGCTTTGTGTTGTGAAGTTTTCAAGTTTGGGGTAAAGATTTCATGGATTTTGAAACAAGTAGTGGTAAGAGCCTAAGCTTGGGGATTCCCAATGAAAACCAAGGTAAAATTCAAGGACAACCAAAAGCCTAAGCTTGGGGATGCCCCGGAAGGCATCCCCTCTTTCGTCTTCGTCCATCGGTAACTTTACTTGAGGCTATATTTTTATTCACCACATGATCTGCGTTTTGCTTGGAGCATCTTGTATGATTTGAGTCTTTGCTTTTTAGTTTACCACAACCATCCTTGCTGTACACACCTTTTGGGAGAGACACACATGAATCGGAATTTATTAGAATACTCTATGCGCTTCACTTATATCTTTGAGCTAGATAATTTTGCTCTACTGCTTCACTTATATCTTTTAGAGCACGGTGGTTGTTTTATTTTATAGAAATTATTGATCTCTCATGCTTAACTTATATTATTTTGAGAGTCCTTTAGAACAGCATGGTAATTTGCTTTGGTTATAAAATTAGTCCTAATATGATAGGCATCTGAGATGGGTATAATAAAAACTATCATAAAAGTGCATTGAATACTATGATAAGTTTGATACTTGATGATTGTTTTGAGATATGAAGATGGTGATATTAGAGTCATGCTAGTTGAGTAGTTTTGAATTTGAGAAATACTTGTATTAAATTTTGTGATTCTCGTAGCATGCACGTATGGTGAACCGTTATGTGATGAAGTCGGAGCATGATTTATTTATTAACTATGTTCCTTGTGAGTGGCGGTCGGGGGCGAGCGATGGTCTTTTCCTACCAATGTATCCACCTAGGAGCATGCGCGTAGTACTTTGTTTGATAACTAATACATTTTTTCAATAAGTATGTGAGTTCTTTATGACTACTGTTGAGTCCATGGATTATACGCACTCTCACCCTTCCACCATTGCTAGCCTCTCTAGTATCGCGCAACTTCCGCCGGTACCATAAACCCACCATATACTTTCCTCAAAAAAGCCACCATACCTACCTATTATGGCATTTCCATAGCCATTCTGAGATATATTGCCATGTAACCTACCACCGTTCTGTTTACTATGACACGCTTTATCATTGTCATATTGCTTTGCATTGACATCGTATTTGTGGCAAAGACACCTTCATAATTCTTTCATTCATGTCACTCATGAGTCATTGCACATCCCGGTACACCACCGGAGGCATTCACATAGAGTCATATTTTGTTCTAAATATCGAGTTATAATTCTTGAGTTGTAAGTAAATAAAAGTGTGATGATCATTATTATTAGAGCATTGTCCCAAGTGAGGAAAGGATGATGGAGACTATGATTCCCGCACAACTCGGGATGAGATTCCGGACGAAAATAAAAATAAAAAAAGAGGCCATAAAAATGAGAGAAAAATAGAGAAGGGACAATGTTACTATCCTTTTTACCACACTTGTGCTTCAAAGTAGCACCATGATCTTCATGATAGAGAGTCTCCTATGTTGTCACTTTCATATACTAGTGGGAATTTCGTATTATAGAACTTTTCTTGTATATTCCAATGATGGGCTTCCTAAAAATGCCCTAGGTCTTCGTGAGCAAGCGAGTTGTATGCACACCCACTTAGTTTCTTTTGTTGAGCTTTCATACACTTATAGCTCTAGTGCATCCGTTGCATGGCAATCCCTACTCACTCACATTGATATCTATTGATGGGCATCTCCATAGCCCGTTGATACGCCTAGTTGATGTGATACTATCTTCTCCTTTGTCTTCTCCACAACCACCATTCTATTCCACCTATAGTGCTATATCCATGGCTCACGCTCATATATTGTGTGAAGATTGAAAAAGTTTGAGAACATCAAAAGTATGAAACAATTGCTTGGCTTGTCATCGGGGTTGTGCATGATTTAAATATTTTGTGTGGTGAAGATGGAGCATAGCCAGACTATATGATTTTGTAGGGATAACTTTCTTTAGCCATGTTATTTTGAGAAGACATGATTGCTTTATTAGTATGCTTGAAGTATTATTATTTTTATGCCAACATTGAACTTTTGTCTTGAATCTTTCGGATCTGAACATTCATGCCACAATAAATAAAATTACATTGAGAATTATGCTAGGTAGCATTCCACATCAAAAATTCTGTTTTTTTATCATTTACCTACTTGAGGACGAGCAGGAATTAAGCTTGGGGATGCTTGATATGTCTCCAACTTATCTATAATTTTTTATTGTTCCATGCTATTATATTATCTATTTTGGATGTTTAATGGGCCTTAATTTACCTTTTTATATTATTTTTTGGGACTAACCTACTAACCAAAGGCCCAGTGCAAATTGCTATTTTTTTTGCCTATTTCAGTGTTTTGCAGAAAATGAATATCAAATGGAATGAAACCTTAGGGAGAGTTATTTTTGGAACAAACATGATCCAGGAGACTTGGAGTGGCCGTCAAGAAAGAAGCGAGGAGGCCACGAGGCAGGGGGGGGGGCGCGCCCAGGGGGGCAAGCGCGCCCCCACCCTCGTGGGCCCCTCGCAGCTCCACCAACATACTTCTTCCTCCTATATATACCCATATACCCCGAAAACATCCAGGAGCACCATGAAACCCTATTTCCACCACCTCACCCTTCTGTACCCGTGAGATCCCATCTTGGGGCCTTGTCAGGCGCTCCACCAAAGGGGGAATCGATCACGGAGGGCTTCTACATCAATACCAGAGCGTCTCCGATGATGTGTGAGTAGTTTACCACAGCCCTTCGGGTCCATAGTTATTAGCTAGATGGCTTCTTCTCTCTCTTTGGATCTCAATGAAAAGTTCTCCTCGATTCTCTTGGAGCTATTCGATGTAATTCTTTTTGCAGTGTGTTTGTCGAGATCCGATGAATTGTGGGTTTATGATCAAGATTATCTATGAACAATATTTGATTCTTCTCTGAAATATTTTATGCATGATTTAAATATCTTTGCAAGTCTCTTCGAATTATCAGTTTGGTTTGGCCTACTAGATTGATCGTTCTTGCAATTGGAGAAGTGCTTAGCTTTGGGTTCAATATTGAAGTGTCCTTTCCTAGTGACAGCAGGGGCTGCAAGGCACATATTGTATTGTTTCCATTGAGGATAAAAAGAAGAGGTTTATATCACATTGCTTGAGATTATCCCTCTACATCATGTCATCTTGCCTAATGCGTTACTCTGTTCTTATGAACTTAATACTCTAGATGCATGCTGGATAGCGGTCGATGTGTGGAGTAATAGTAGTAGATGCAGAATCATTTCGCTCTACTTGTCGCGGACGTGATGCCTATATACATGATCATGCCTAGATATTCTCATAACTATGCGCTTTTCTATCAATTGCTCGACAGTAATTTGTTCACCCACTGTAGAAATTACTATCTTGAGGGAAGCCACTAGTGAAACCTATGGCCCCCGGGTCTATCTTCCATCATATTACTTTCATATCAATTTGTTATTTCTATTTTGCAATATTTATTTTCCAATCTATACAATAAAAGAACCAAAAATATTTATCTTATTATATCTATTAGATCTCACTCTCGTAAGTGACCGTGAAGGGATTGACAACCCCTTTATCGCGTTGGTTGCAAGGTTCTTGTTTGTTTGTGTAGGTACTAGGTGACTTGTGTGCTATCTCCTACTGGATTGATACATTGGTTCTCAAAACTGAGGGAAATACTTACGCTACTGTGCTGCATCATCCTTTCCTCTTTGAGGGAAAACCAACGCAAGCTCAAGAGGTAGCAGTAGGCGAGCCTCCTCTTCGTCACTATCACTGGGCGGCCCCTTCCCTTTGTGTTCGGCATTGAGCTTGCTGGCTTGTTTGAAAACCCAACAATTTATGTTGGTATGGTTGGCGGGTTTATCGGGGCTGCCATGGATCTGACAGGACCGATCCAGTATTTTATCTAGACTGGATGGACCATCTCTCTTTGCCATAAATGTCTTCTTCCGTTGACCGGTTTTGGATCCACTGAATCCGGCATTGACCCTTATGTCTTGGGTTTCTGCATTATTGTTGCGACGCTTGTCTTTATTGCATCGTGGCTTGCCATTACCGTCCCTGACTTCTAAGGTGCCAGGATCGCCTGCGCTATTGCTTCTACGAGCGAGCCAGCTATCTTCTCCCGCGCGGGTCATTAGTCCGGTGAGAGCTGTCATGGACTTTGGCTTTTCTTGGCCGAGATGGCGGGAGAGCTACTCGTCGCGGACGCTATGTTTAAAGGCTGCGGGTGCTTCAGCATCCGGACAGTCGACAATTTGGTTCTTTTTAAGTAGGAACCTAGTCCAGAGTTTCCTCACCGATTCTCTGAGCTGTTGAACTATGTGACTTAACTCATCGGTATCCGGAGGTCTGACGTATGTGCCTTGGAAGCTGTCGCGGAAGGCATCTTCCAGGTCCTCCCAGCTGCCAATAGAGTTTTCAGGCAGGCTGTCCAATCAGTGTTGAGTTGGTCCCTTGAGTTTTAGGGGGAGGTATTTGATGGTATGAAGATCATCACCGTGGGCCATATGAATATGGAGAAGAAAGTCCTCAATCCATACCGCGGGATCTGTTGTTCCATCATATGATTCGATATTCATGGGTTTGAACCCTTCTGGGAATTCATGTTCCATTACTTTCATCAGTGAAGCAAAGGGGGTGTGCGGCGCCTCTATATCCGTCCAGGTAGCGACATAGCTCGGATGGAGTCCGTCTGTCATTTTCGACCCGGGTGTGATTATGCTTGTCATGTCCGGCTAGATAGCCGTTGTCGCGCGTCGGGGCACGCCCCCGCGATCCGTAGATCGATCTAGTCGGACCTTCTCTATTTTGCAGGTCCTACCGTAGGTCATATGTATATCCCCGAGCTGTTGTGTCTCGACCTTTTACGGCGAGGTAGTATGGGCTGGTGTTCAGCTTGAGTTGCCGCTTTGTCCCGGCCGCGTGGTGGCCGGTCATCCGTGTTACGTGCTGACGGTACGGGCTCAAGTGTCTCGTTGTTGAATTGAGGTAGCAGTTTACGCTTCGGGCAACTTTTAGTTGGTTGCTCGAGGCCGTACTACTCGGCTTCCAGAACATTAGTCCACCTGTCGTTATGTAGATCTTGATCAGCATGATGCTGCTGCTGTTTCTTTTTCAGGCTCCTCGCAATGGCTATTAGCCGGCGCTTAAAGTGCTCCTGCTCGAGAGGTTCCTCAGGCACGATAAAGTCTTCATCGTCGAGGCTCAACTCATCCTCGGAGAGTGGAATGTAATTACTGTCCTTCAAGTCTTCGTTTGCGGCCTGTTCATCAGGGCTAACTTTCCAATCCTCCTGATCGTCCTGTTCGGAGTTTTGCTCGACGGGGTTTTCTTGGTCTTCGGCATTGTCCGAAGTATTATTGTCTCTCATGCCGGTATTGCTGTCTTTGCTACGACGTGATTTAGAGTGGCATCGCCGACGTTTTGGTTGTATCTCAGGAGGTTTATCCTTGACTGGATTTTTCTCATTATCGCCCTAACCCTCTTTGGGTGTATCCACCATGTACACGTCATACAAAGAGGTGGCCGTCCAGCGTCCGGTAAACGGCGGGTTTTGGGCCTGCTCTTCTCCGGTATCGTCGTCCATACCGTCGATGTCTTCGGAGCCGTAATCGAGCATGTCAGTCAAGTCCTCGACAGTGGCGATGAAGTGGGTGGTGGGTGGGTCGTAAATTCCCCGCTCTGAGCCCCTAGCCCGGGATAGGCGTAGTTCGGACGTTGCTCCTCTGTAATAATGAGGGATCGCATCAAGTCCAGAGCCTCACTTAAAGGCGAGGTTTGTCCAGGGAGAAAAGAAACCGTGGAGTACGGCGGGAAGGGGACTCCATGGCCGAGATCACACGAGGCTGACTCCGTGGGTTCGGAGCTAGTGTCCGAAGAAGAGTCCGGCTTCATGATGGTTGCCAGTGATACTGCTTCCTCCGGCTCTCCCGTACTGGGCTTAGTAGCCGCATATAGTCCCGCAGGGTTAGAAATCCCATCTTCGGACCCGGTGACGCACTCCGTATCTAAGGCCAGAGCGGAGGTTGGGGTCGTGAATCCTTGGAATATCAAGTCTCCTCGGGTATCAGCGACATAATCCAGGTTTCCAAAATTAATCTGGTGACCTGGGGCGTAGCTGTCGATCTTCTCTAGATGGCCAAGCGATTGGCCCCCATTGTGAAGCCGCCGAATACGAAGATCTGGTCGGGGAGAAAAACCTCCCCCATGGCGGCATCGTTGCGGATCATTGATAGAGCCATCGAACCTCCTGGCAGCGACACTGTGGAACTCTCAATGAAAGCACCAATGTCGGTGTCAAAACCGGCGGATCTCGGGTAGGGGATCCCGAACTATGCGTCTAAGGTTGATGGTAACAGGAGATAGGGGACACGATGTTTACGCAGGTTCGTGCCCTCTTGATGGAGGTAATACCCTATGTCCTGCTTGATTGATCTTGATGAGTATGAGGATTACAAGAGTTGATCTACCAAGAGATCATTGTGGCTAAACCCTAGAAGACTAGCCTATATGATTGTGATTGTCTTCTACGAACTAAACCCTCCGGTTTATATAGACAATGGAGGGGCCTAGGGTTATACAAAGTCGGTTACAGAGAAAGGAAATAATACATCTGGGCGCCTAGCTTGCCTTCCACATAAAGGAGAGTCCCATGCAGACACGGGAGGAAGTCTTCTACCTTGTTTCTTCATGGCCAATAGTCTGTCCCATGTCACACAGGCCGGACGCCCGAGGACCCCTTAATCCAGGACACCCACACAAGATAACTCAAACAAAGGGATTGATGGATTTAAAATACCTCATTCTTGACACCATGTTTATTTTAGAGTATAGCTTGGCGGATCATAACTTCGAGAGAAATCTTGAAGAACAATTGAAGAATGTAAGAAATCCTTGACGAACCACCAGGTTGAGCCTTCGTGAGAACTCCGGTAATAAAAGAATGATAGAAAGAAAGAGAAGTTGAAAGAACAAGGTGAGCCTTGCAATGATTTATATGGAGCTTTACGACGAAATTACCAAGATAACTTGGAACTCCGTAAAGAAAAGATGAAAAACTTGATATCATGAACGAACTCCGGAAGAAAGAATTAAACACTTGGATGAAACAAGAATAAGAATTATGTTATGTGTATCCTTCATCAATTTAGATTGATGACAAGCAACGGATTTGGCATACTACTTATTCTCGTAAAAAGGATTAAGAGAGATATAGCACAAACTTGGGAAGGTCTTCAACGAACCACCGGTAGGATTAGAAAGAACGAATGAAATGACACGATAATAAAGGAATAGGAATGTTGAATGAACCATCGTAAAGATTGAAAACGAATAAAGAAAGAGAATGAATCACCGAGAAGAATTATAAAACAAACAAAGATACATGAGTGAATTTAGATACAGTTGAATGAAGAGATGACAATCTGACTAGAGAATACTACAACGATGCACCGGTACGATTTGGAGAATGAGAAGTGAAAGCTGAGAATGAATAATATTAAAAAATGATGGCCTTCGGATGATCGAGAAAGGAAAGCAACTCTTGAAATGCGTCGGATGAGTGAAAAGAATCCTCACAATTGAAAATAATTATTAGAGGATTGCTTCAAGCTTGAACTACACATCTTCAAGAGAATGGATAAGGATTTAAGAGGAACTCTTCTTTGGTCTTCAAATGTTGCGAATGATGACGAAAAACACCGTGAATTGTTGAGGCACTCCGGAATGAAGAATAGAAAGGTTGAACAAACAATGAAAGAAATATAAAAACGAACTTGGAGGATACATTTGACTGATGAGAAAACATTCTTACATCAAACTTTGAAAATAATTTGGGAATAGCTTATGAAAAATTAAATGATACATGTAAGGTCCTGGAAAAAGACCTATGGGTTAGGGCCCACTCAAAAGATACACCGTTGAACAATTTAAAAGAGAGATTGTGCCGGTTGAATTAAATGGCTTGAATGAGATAACAACCTCAAGATAGCTTAAACGAATTAGTAATGGAAACGCGCATCTTTTCAGATATCTTCAGCACTCCGGAACAAATGAATAGCGAGAGGTGAATAAATAAGAGAGTCTTCGATAAGAACTTCCAACATGGAAAGCATGTGAACCAATGAAAATGATATGATCAACACCGAAAGCTTGATTTGAATCCACCGGAGAACATAAAAGAAACGAAGAATGGTGAACTTTATAACACCCTCGATGCGACTTTAGCTCCCACGTGTCGAGGCACGACTTAGAGACATAATCGCATTGAAGGCATATGTCGGAAGTGAGGTAATCTTCACACAACCCATGTAATACATAAGGGAAAGAGATACATAGTTGGCTTACAATCGCCACTTCACACAAATACATGAATAAACATTACATCAATCAAATCACTCATGGTCTGACTATGCAACCAAAATAAAAGAAGAACCCCAAATGCGACAAAGGTCCCCGATCGACCCCAACTGGGCTCCACTACTGATCAACTAGAACGAAACCACACAAAGGACAAGATCTTCATCGAGCCCCTCCTGAGCTTGGTTGCGTCATCTGCACGGACTCATCAGCACCTGCAAGCTGGTTTTGGAAGTATCTGTGAGCCACAGGGGCTTAGCAATCTCGCACCCTCGCGATCAAGACTATTTAAGCTCATGGGAAAGGTCAAGGTATGAGGTGGAGCCGCAGCAAGCGACTAGCATATATGGTGGCTAACATACGCAAATGAGAGCGAGAAGAGAAGGCAAAGCATGGTCGATAAAGGTATGATCAAGAAGTGATCCTAGACTACCTACGTCAAGCATAACTCCAACAACCGTGTTCACTTCCCGGACTCCGCCGGAAAGAGACCATCACGGTTACACACGCGGTTGATTCATTTTAATTAAGGTCAAGTTTAGATTTTCTACAACCGGACGTTAACAAATTCCCATCTGCCCATCACCGCGGGCACGGCTTTCGAAAGTTCAATCCCTGCAGGGGTGTCCCAACTTAGCCCATCACAAGCTCTCACGGTCAAGGAAGGAATAGACCTCCTCCCGAGACGTTCCGATCAGACTCGTTATCCCGGTACAACAAGACATTTCGACAGGGTAAATCTAAACCAGCAACACCGCCCGAATGTGCCGACAAATCCCGATAGGAGCTGCACATATCTCTTTCTCATCATAAAACCATCAGAACGATTCCAAGATACCCGCGTGATCCTAAAAAAATTTAGTGAAATTTGAGAAGAGAAGATTCAAAACTCTACGTCAGGAGGCCTTACCAGAGCGATGAGGAGACTGGGAAGTAAAAAGAATTCCTAAACTCTCCGATATATAATTAGTAATGACTCAAAACATTTTTCTAGACACAACTTGGCCGCTAAAAACGATCAAGCAATGGGGCTCCTAAGGTCGGGGAAGGCTCCGATACCAACCTGTAACACCCTCGATGCGACTTTAGCTCCCACTTGTCGAGGCATGACTTAGAAACATAATCGCATTGAAGGCATATGTCGCAAGTGAGGTAATCTTCACACAACCCATGTAATACATAAGGGAAAGAGATACATAGTTGGCTTACAATCGCCACTTCACACAAATACATGAATAAACATTACATCAATCAAATACACTCATGGTCCGACTACAGAACCAAAATAAAAGAAGAACCCCAAATGCGACAAAGGTCCCCGATCGACCCCAACTGGGCTCCACTACTGATCAACTAGAACGAAACCACACAAAGGACAAGATCTTCATCGAGCTCCTCCTGAGCTTGGTTGCGTCATCTGCACGGACTCATCGGCACCTGCAAGCTGGTTTTGGAAGTATCTGTGAGCCACAGGGACTCAGCAATCTCGCACCCTTGCGATCAAGACTATTTAAGCTCATGGGAAAGGTCAAGGTATGAGGTGGAGCCGCAGCAAGCGACTAGCATATATGGTGGCTAACATACGCAAATGAGAGCGAGAAGAGAAGGCAAAGCACGGTCGATGGTATGATCAAGAAGTGATCCTAGACTACCTACGTCAAGCATAACTCCAACAACCGTGTTCACTTCCCGGACTCCGCCGGAAAGAGACCATCACGGTTACACACGCGGTTGATTCATTTTAATTAAGGTCAAGTTTAGATTTTCTACAACCGGACGTTAACAAATTCCCATCTGCCCATAACCGCGGGCACGGCTTTCGAAAGTTCAATCCCTGCAGGGGTGTCCCAACTTAGCCCATCACAAGCTCTCACGGTCAACGAAGGAAAAGACCTCCACCCGAGACGTTCCGATCAGACTCGGTATCCCGGTACAACAAGACATTTTGACAGGGTAAAACTAAACCAGCAACACCGCCCGATGCGCCGACATCCTGATAGGAGCTGCACATATCTCGTTCTCAGGGCAACACCGGATAAGCAATCCGTACAACTAAAACCAGCCCTCGAGTTTCCCCGAGGTGGTGCTGCAAGGGGCTCTAGTTTGGACCAACGCTTAGACAAGCACTGGCCCGGGGGTTAAAATAAAGATGACCCTCGGGATGCGCGACTCCCAAGGGAAAAAGGCTAGGTGGCAAATGGTAAAACCAAGGTTGGGCATTGCTGGAAAAGCTTTACTTAAGGTGAACTGTCAAGGGGTTCCCATAATAGCCCAACCACGTGAGGAACGCAAAATCCGGGAACATAACACCGATATGACGGAAACTAGGGCGGCAAGAGTGGAACAAAACACCAGGCATAAGGCCGAGCCTTCCACCCTTTACCAGTATATAGATGCATTAATTAAATAAGATATATTGTGATATCCCAACAAATAAACATGTTCCAACAAGGAACAACATCTCCATGTTCCAACAAGGAACAATCTTCAACCTTCACCTGCAACTAACAACGCTGTAAGAGGGGCTGAGCAAAGAGGTAACATAGCCAATCAACGGTTTGCTAGGACAATGGTGGGTTAGAGGTTTGACATGGCAATTGGGAGGCTGACAAGCAAATGGTAGGCATCGTAGCATTGGCATGGCAAAGAGCGAGCAAACTAGCATAGCAAAGATAGTAGTGATTTCGAGGGTATGATCATCTTGCCTGAAATCCCGCAAGGAAGAAGAACGAGTCCATGAAGAAGATAAACGGACGTAGACGAACGGATCCTCACAACACGACGTTATCGGAACCAACCCGAAGAAGCAACATCGGAAAGAAGCAAACAATCATGGTAAACAACCACCACATAGACATGGCATGATGCACAAACAAGTATGATGCATGTCCGGTTTAATGATACATGTCATGGAAAAGTGCACAAGCAATCCTACAAATCAAGTGGAGCTCAATATGCATCGGGATGCATATTGACAAAACACCACATCAATTATTTAGTTCTCTCTTGTTTATGTACCCAACAATATTAAATGTTATTAAACAGGACAAGAGGGTGAAGCAAATGAAAACTACCTATCTAGTCAAGGTTAAATGAGGCCGGAAGCAACGAACAACAATTCCGGAAACTCCCCATGAGCATATTATAGATTTGGTACTGCTCTGCCCTAAACACAATTTTATAGTTGTTAAACATGCAAGAAGATGCCACCACGTTAAACTAGGCAAAATTCTACCCCATTTACATATAAAGATTATTAAAAACGGAGCTACAGTTATTTAGTTATGAATTAAATCATTTTAGCATGGCATAGGAGCAAATTAATGCAAACAAAATTTTAAACATTTTAAACATAGATGAAAGTTGGATATTATTAATCTACACAAAATTCTGACCAAGTTTCATATATAAAACATTTTAATCCGATGCACGGTTAGTGATTTATTAAATGCATGAACTAGGGGGACTATTCTGCAAAACTGGCAATCTCTGGATAAATAGGAAAATCCCAGGCGCGGAAAAAAACATGATATGGGCCGAAATAGAGCTGCAGTCCGAAACAGGACATGGGCGCTGGTGGTCTCACCATGGGCCATGGCCCAGTTGGAAGCAGAGGGAGGCCGCGAAGGGCGCGCTGGAGCTGGGCTTGGCGCTGCGCTGGGCTGGCCCACGAAGGATGAGGAGGCAGGCCGAACGAGGCCGGCTGGAGCTGGGCCGAAGGCGGGGAATCATCATGGGCCGGGCTGGATCTGACCGATCCGGTCAACGCGGTTGCTGAGCACTCATCATCTCGCACGAGCTCAAAGCAGAGGCGCTGGGGCGTGCTCGTTCCCGAGCAGAACGAGTGGGGCGCCGGCGCGGCTTGAAGCAGGAGTACGGCGGCGAGGAAGAGATGGAGGCGCAGGGGACGGAGGGGCGCGGAGCCAGGCGCGACCACACCCTCCTCGAACAAGAGCTTCTCGATGCAGGGGAAGCAGACGTCGGAGCGGCGGAGCTTGCTGCTGGCGACGCGGGATCCGGGCGAAGAGGGCCTTGGCGCGACGCGGGTGACACGGCGGCGTGAACGGGGCGTCTTGGCGCTGGTCCACGCGGGCGCTGGAACGGGCTACAGATCGACGGGACTTTGGTCTCAGAGCAGCGGGGCGGCGGCCATCCACGGCGTCGGGTAGGGAGGCCCACGGGCGGCGAAGACGGCAAGTGGACAAGGCGCTGCTGCCCTGGCGCGGCGCGCGAGGCTGAGGCCACCGGAAGGAGCAGGTCAGGCGCTGCACGAAGCACCAAGGGGCGGCCATGGCGTGGAGCTCCTGGGTCCTTGTGTTCCCTGCGAGAGAGAGAGGGAGCAAGGAGATGAGAGGGAGAGAGAGAAAAGGGAAGGGAAGGGAGAAGAGACACGGGCGCAGGGTGAGGGGGCCGGCCTGATGCAGCGGGCGGTGGCTCCGGCGAGGTCGAGGAGGTTGGATCGAGAGGAGGGGATCAGGGGATGGCCTGGTGGTTGGTGCGGGGGGGAATGAGAGGATCCCGAGGTGGAAATGAGTGTGGCGGCGGCGGCTGGGGGGATCCCTAAAAATTAGGGATTTGTCCAAAATAGTCTATGAGTGGACTATATATATGGCAAAGAGGGAAGTTTAGGGGCTAATCCGTCCCTCCAATTAAAATCAAGTGGTCGAGAATAAAACACTAGGAAGTCCAAATAGGAAAACGATGACGTTTTGTAGACGTTTGGGGATGATCCGGACACAGCGGTAACGACTGTCCGAGTCGGGTCCGGGACAGCTTTCGGGCGCGCGCGAGGAGGGTCGCGGGCTGACAAGAGAGGTTAGGTAAGGCCTGGCAGTGAGTAGTGGGCTGTGTAGACGGTCTCGAGCTGAGATAAGAGAAGAGAGAGACCCGGCATCTGTTTCCGGAGACCGAAAACGTCCGACGTTAGACCGGCTACTATTGCCGCTATATTTATCCGTTGGGGCATCAAACAATCTCCGAATGTGATGAAACTTGACAGGCGGTCTATCTACACTATAATAAGACCACACGTCAACTCTCATCCCATTCCGAGAACATTTTCCGGCCACTTATAAAATAATATTTCGGACATGCCGCGGGCGCGTGCAAGTGTGGCTGGGCTCAGAACGGATAACGGACGGAACGAGGAGACCGGGACGGATGCAAGTTTTAAAACATGATGATACAATGCACATGATGACATGATAAGATGCAACACGCAAGCAAATGACAAGGCAACAACAGCGAATAACTGGCGGACACCTGGCACATCGGTCTCGGGGCGTTACAAACTTGTAGAGCAGCTTGATGAGAACCACCTGGTAATAACATTGAAGGAAAGAATGAAGAGACTTCGCATGAATAAAATGGATACTTGATTAAGAAATCTGAGTCCTTAAAAAAAAAGGGGGGGGGGGGGGGGAAAACAAAGGCAACTTGGGACGGTTGAAACAAACACCGTTGACAAAACTGAGGGGGTGACCTTGGGAATGTTGAAAATGATCGGATCCACTTGAAGAGAAGCACACCAGTTGAGAAGAAATTGAGATGACAAACTCGAAGATCAAGAAGGATTAGCATTCACATAGAAATATGAGAACACCACTTAGAATAAGGTATGGAATCAACACTTGACAATGAAGCAACTTGAATACCACAAACCAAAACAAAAACAAAGGATTGACTTGCAGAATAAGCCGGAACAAACATATTATAGACCCCATATCGTATCATGTGTCTTTTGGAAAGATATCCTACGTGATACTTGAATTCCCAACTATTAACTCATGAAACTTTTTGGTTATGCAATCTGGTGTTGGGGATATAGGAAGGCACAGTATATATCACACAACTAACAAGCCCCACGCTCCAACTGTATCCATCCGTCAATAGATAACCAAGAAAACTCCGGAAATCATGTACCTCATCCTTCGAAAAGCATCCATTATACAAGTTATGGCAATACTCCCGAACTCCCGCCCCAGTACTGGGTGGCGTCGAGGTTATCTCACCAACAACTGCATAAAATAGATTTTTAATGTCGGTGAACTCAGGTATTCCAGAACTACAACGATAAAATTGTGATGACAACACCTCGGAGCTCAACTCCCCGGGACACTGCTACAACCCCCTAAATGTCAGGAGGCACCAAGAACAATGTTCTCATCACAAGAATATCGGAACGATTCCAAGATACCCACATGATCCTAAAAAAATCGTCAAATTTGAGGAGAGGAAAGTCAAAACTTCTACGTCAGGAGGCCTCACCAGAGCGACGAAGGGACTGAGGAGTAAAAAGAATCCTACTCTCCGATATATATAATCCTAAGACTCAAAACATTTTTGTTCTAGAGTTAACAACGTCAGCGATTGGATCAAGCAGGGGGCTCCTAAGGTGGGGATGGCTTTGATTACCAACTTGTAACGCCCACGATGCGGCTATATCTCCCACGTGTTGAGGCACGACTTAGAGGCATAACCGCATGGTGATTTTGTCGCAAGAGGGGTAATCTTCACACAATCCCATGTACTGAATAAGAAAGGGATAAAGAGTTGGCTTACAATCGCCACTTCACACAAATAACAAGTTAAACATACATCATCCAGAGTACAATCAAGGTCCGACTACAGAACCAAAAATAAAAGAAGACAAGCCCAAATGCTAGATCCCCGATCGTTCCAACTGGGCTCCACTAGTGATTATCAGGAAACGACACATAGTAACGACCAAGGTCCTCGTCGAACTCCCACTTCAGTCCGGTAGCATCACCCGCACTGGTATCATCGGCACCTGCAACTATTTGGAAGTATCCGTGAGTCACGAGGACTCAGAAATCTCACACCCGCGAGATCAAGACTGTTTAAGCTTATGGGTAGGATAAGGTAATGAGGTGGAGCTGCAGCAAGCGCTAAGAAAATATGCTAGCCAACATATGCAAGTAAGAGTAAGATGAGAAGCTATGCAACGGTCGAGAAGCTAGAAGTGATCAAGAAGTGATCCTGAAACTACTTACATTCAAACATAATCCCAACACCATGTTCACTTCCCGGACTCCGCCGAAAAGAGACCATCACGCCTACACACGCGTTTGATGCATTTTAATTAAATCAAGTGTCAAGTTCCCTACAACCGGATATTAACAAATTCCCATCTGCCACATAACCGCAGGCATGGCCCTCGAAAGTTTATACACATCAGAGGTGTCCCAACTTAGCCCATCACAAGCTCATGATGCGCGGAGACAATCCTCCATCGTGGGACACCTGGTCAGACTCGGAATCCCGGTGCACACGACATTTCGACAATGGTAAAACTAAACCAGCAAGACCTCTCGACTGTGCCGACAAACCCCGATAGGAGCTACACATATCTCGTTCTCAGGGTACACCGGATGGGACAAGGTACGAGTAAAACCAGCCCTCAAGTTTCCCCGAGGTGGCCCCGCAGGCTACCTGTTTCGGACCAACACTCAGAGGAGCACTGGCCCATGGGGGTTAAAATAAAGATGACCCTCGGGTTTGCAACCCCAAGGGAAAGTTATAGGTTGTTAAGAAAATGTAAAACCAAGGTTGGGCCTTGCTGGAGGAGTTTTATTCAAAGCGAACTGTCAAGAGGGTCCCATACCCCTCATCGTGTTAGGGATGCAAAATCAAAGAACATAACACCGATATGACGGAAACTAGGGCGGCAAGAGTGAAACAAAACATCAAGCATAAGGCCGAGCCTTCCACCCTTTACCAAGTGTATAGATGCATTAATTAAATAAGAGATAATATGATAGCCCAACATAAACATGTTCCAACATGGAACAAACTTCAACATCACCTGCAACTAACAACGGTTTGCTACGAAGCAGGGTTAGAGGCTTGACATGGCAATATGGGAGGCATGATATAACAAGTGATAGGTAGCGCGACATAGCGATAGAACGAACAACTAGCAAGCAAAGATAGAAGTGATATCGAGGGTAATGGTCATCTTGCCTGAAATCCCGCAAGGAAGAAGAACGAGTCCATGAAGAAGACAAATGGACGTAGTCGAAACGAATCCTCACAACTTCGGAACGAAATCGGAGATAACGAGAGAAGCAAACCGTAAAGAAGAAAGCAACATGGTAAACACACAAGCATAAACATGGCATGATGACAAACAAGTATGATGCATGTCCGGTTAAATAGCATGGCATGGCAAAGTGCACAAACAAAACTACAAGTTAAGTGGATCTCACCAAGTAACAAGATGTCTGTTGATGAAACACCACATATGATTATTTAGTTCACTCCCGATTAGGTACTCAACAAGTTTAAATGTTTTTAACATGGCAAGAGGTGAGGCATAAGTAAACTAACTATTTAGGCAAGTTTAAATGAGGCCGGAAACATCAAACAATAATTCCAGAAAATCCCCACATGACATTAGTAATTTAACCATACAACAATTTCAAACATTTTAAATGTTGTTATCATGATGCGGATGACATATGCAAGTTTTATGCATTTTTATGAAGATGTTGGTATAAAAAGATATGAGGCATTTGTCGCCATGGCGGAAGGAAAAGGGTGCCACGGCGGTGGAAATTGGAAATGGTGCCACGACAACATTCCAAAGATCCGCAACTCGTCGAGATGTCGGTGCAAAAGAAAGTGTGACGGGAGTGTGTTATGCAAGGATGGTGGGGTGATCCCAGATACCAGGTTCCCACGGGTCGACAGATGGCAAACAAGGAAACAACTAATTAATGTTCACGGGCGGATACAACATCCAAACATGCATCTCATACAACTCATGCATTCGTTCACGGGTCATCGTCTAGGCGATTATACCTTCAAAGCGTTCGTTTCAAGAGCGGATCAACTTCAACGCTAGAGGTACAAGTGTCGAAGGGGAAGTAGTTGTTCACGGGGTCATCGTGGG
Organism: Triticum urartu; assembly: GCF_003073215.2. NCBI lineage: Eukaryota > Viridiplantae > Streptophyta > Magnoliopsida > Poales > Poaceae > Triticum > Triticum urartu. Next base: position 357,205,096 of record NC_053027.1, on the reverse strand, counting down.
AAGTAGTCATTCTCGTGAGGGTAGGGGTACACGGTCGGAGTGGGACTTGACGTCTCTGAGGACTCCGGGCGTTGTGGTACTTGCGAATCCGAGCGGTCGAACAAGTTCACGAAGAAACTTATGTGACACCATGGAACATGGCGCATCCAAAGGGAACTTGGCAGGTCCGAGTCCTCCGGGGGTCGACGGTAGTGTCGTGGTACTCGGCATCTTGTTGAACCCATGTGACGGTATTTTTATAATAGCTCCATAATTAATAGGATGATATGTTATAAAGAGAAATCACCATGTGAATTTCCCTCTATCTAAATGGATCCGAGATCCATGCAATTTATTTGGTTGAGTTTTAAAACGGGTTGCATGATGACATGATGCAATGCACAAGATGCAAAGATGAATGCAACGAACCAAACAAATCACATGACGAAACTCGGAATCCATGGAAGGCATTTGGAGCGCTGGTCTCGGGGCGCCACATGTTGGCACTCAGTCGGTCCGCCATCTACCAGCAAATCCTGCGCCGCTACCATAGTCGGATGGTCAAGCCAAGAACCTTCCAAGAGGGGGACCTTGTACTCCGGCTGATCCAGCGCACAACCGACCAGCACAAGCTCTCGGCCCCTTGGGAAGGCCCCTTCATCATCAGCAAAGCCTTGGGCAATGACTCCTACTACCTGATCGATGCACAGAAGCCTAGGGCACGCAAGAGGGACATTCCGACAAAGAAACAGAGCGCCCATGGAATGCAAATCTCCTCCGAAGATTTTACAGTTAAATGTAGTATGTACCACGCTATGTTTTGTATTAAGCGCAAGGACATCAGGACCCTCGAGGAGCACTCGGGGGCTCCACATTTTTATCTATATGATAAGTTGTATGCCTGTGAATGTGTTATTTCATTCCTTCACCCAGCACCGGGTTCGACTAGTCGGCCCGGGGGCTTGCCGCCTTGTACTATGTTGATGCTACCTGCAGTCGGACAAGTAGTGTGCCAGCATCTAAGCCCTCTCTTGCCGCAAGCCACAGCTGGCAAAGCGACTGTCCGGCTGGCAAGAGCTAAAGGCAGGAAATGGTGTCCACAAGAAAAATGGCTAAGGAAAAAAGCATCTACATAGGCCAAGCTAGCTACTCGCCTCACCATCCGGCTGCTGAGCTGCCGGCCGGCCGACTTCTCATTTTACTTGCTATGTTCTAAGAGGCCAAAGTACTTGTTGCTACCTCTTGAGCACTTGTGTTGCTTTTCCCTTGAAGAGTAAAGGGTGGTGCAGCAAAGTAGCATAATTATTTCCCTCAGTTTTTGAGAACCAAGGTATCAATCCAGTAGAAGGCTACGCACCAGTCCCTCACACCTACACAAGACAAATAAATCCTCGCAACCAACGCGATAAGGGGTTGTCAATCCCTACACGGTCACTTACGAGAGTGAGATCTGATAGATATGATAAGATAATATTTTTGGTATTTTTATGATAAAGATGCAAAGTAAAATAAAAGGCAATGAAAATAACTAAGTATTGGAAGATTTAGTATGATGAAGATAGACCCAGGGGCCATAGGTTTCACTAGTGGCTTCTCTCGAGAGCATAAGTATTTTACGGTGGGTGAACAAATTACTATTGAGCAATTGACACAATTGAGCATAGTTATGAAAATATCTAGGTATGATCATGTATATAGGCATCACGTCCGAGACAAGTAGACCGACTCCTGCCTGCATCTACTACTATTACTCCACACATCAACCGCTATCCAACATGCATCTAGAGTATTAAATTCAAGAGAACAGAGTAATGCTTTAAGCAAAATGACATGACGCAGAGGGATAAATTCATGCAATATGATAAAAACCCCATCTTGTTATCTTCGATGGCAACAATACAATACGTGCCTTGCTGCCCCTACTGTCACTAGGAAAGGACACCGCAAGATTGAACCCAAAGCTAAGCACTTCTCCCATTGCAAGAAAGATCAATCTAGTAGGCCAAACCAAACTGATAATTCGAAGAGACTTGCAAAGATAACCAATCATACATAAAATAATTCAGAGAAGATTCAAATATTGTTCATAGATGAACTTCATCATAAACCCACAATTCACCGGTCTCAACAAACACACCGCAAAAGAAGATTACATCGAATAGATCTCCACAAGAGAGGGGGAGAACTTTGTATTGAGATCCAAAAAGAGAGAAGAAGCCATCTGGCTAATAACTATGGACCCATAGGTCTGAGGTAAACTACTCACACTTCATCGGAGAGGCTATGGTGTTGATGTAGAAGCCCTCCGTGATCGATGCCCCCTCCGGCGGAGCTCCGGAACAGGCCCCAATATGGGCTCTCGTGGATACAGAAAGTTACGGCGGTGGAATTAGGGTTTTGGCTCCGTATCTGATCGTTTGGGGGTACGTAGGTATATATAGGAGGAAGAAGTACGTCGGTGGAGCAACAGGGGGCCCACGAGGGTTGACGGCGCGCCTGGGGGGGGGGTACGCGCGCCCCCTACCTCGTGGCCTCCCTGTTGGTTGCTTGAGGTAGGGTCCAAGTCTCCTAGAACATGTTCGGTGAGAAAATCACGTTCCCGAAGGTTTGATTCCGTTTGGACTCTGTTTGATATTCCTTTTCTTCGAAACACTAAAATAGGCAAAAAAAAACAGCAATTCTGGGCTGGGCCTCCGGTTAGTAGGTTAGTCCCAAAAATAATATAAAAGTGTATAATAAAGCCCAATAATGTCCAAAACAGTAGATAATATAGCATAGAGCAATCAAAAATTATAAATATGTTGGAGACGTATCAAGCATCCCCAAGCTTAATTCCTGCTCGTCCTCGAGTAGGTAAATGATAAAAACAGAATTTTTGATGTGGAATGCTACTTGGCATAATTTCAATGTAATTCTTATTAATTGTGGCATGAATATTCAGATCCGAAATATTCAAGACAAAAGTTCAATATTGACATAGAAATAATAACACTTTAAGCATACTAACTAAGCAATTATGACTCTTCAAAATAACATGGCCAAAGAAAGTTATCCCTACAAAATCATATAGTCTGGCTATGCTCTATATTCACCACACAAAGTATTTAAATCATGCACAACCCTGATGACAAGCCAAGAAATTGTTTCATACTTTTGACATTCTCAAAACTTTTTCAATCTTCACGCAATACATGAGCGTGAGCCATGGACATAGCACTATAGGTGAAATAGAATGGTGGTTGTGGAGAAGACAAAAAGGAGAAGATAGTCTCACAAAGACTAGGCGTATCAATAGCTATGGAGATGCCCATCAATAGATTTCAATGTGAGTGAGTAGGGATTGCCATGCAACGGATGCACTAGAGCTATAAGTATACGAAAGCTCAAAAAGAAACAAGTGGGTGTGCATCCAACTTGCTTGCTCACGAAGACCTAGGGCATTTTGAGGAAGCCCATCATTGGAATATGCAAGCCAAGTTCTATAATGAAAAATTCCCACTAGTATATGAAAGTGATAACATAAGAGACTCTCTATCATGAAGATCATGGTGCCACTTTGAAGCACAAGTGTGGTAAAAGGATAGTAGAATTGTCCCTTCTCTCTTTTTCTCTCATTTTTTATTTGGCCCTTTTCTCTTTTTTTATGGCCTCTTTTTTATATTTTTATTTATTTTTCGTCCGGAGTCTCATCCCGACTTGTGGGGGAATCATAGTCTCCATCATCCTTTCCTCACTAGGACAATGCTCTAATAATGAACATCATCACACTTTTATTTTCTTACAACTCAAGAATTACAACTCGATACTTAGAACAAAATATGACTCTATGTGAATGACTCCGGTGGTGTACCGGGATATGCAATGACTCATGAGTGACATGTATGAAAGAATTATGAACGGTGCCTTTGCCACAAATACAATGTCAACTACATGATCATGCAAAGCAATATGACAATGATGGAGCGTGTCATAGTAAACGGAACGGTGGAAAGTTGCATGGCAATAAATCTTGGAATGGCTATGGAAATGCCATGATAGGTTGGTATGGTGGCTGTTTTGAGGAAGGTATATGGTGGGTGTATGATACAGGTGAAAGGTGCGCGGTATTAGAGAGGCTAGCAAAGGTGGAAGGGTGAGAGTGTGTATGATCCATGGACTCAACATTAGTCATAAAGAACTCATATACTTATTGCAAAAATCTACAAGTTATCAAAGCAAAGTATTACGCGCATGCTCCTAGGGGGATAGATTGGTAGGAAAAGAGCATCACGCGTCCCCGACCGCCACTCATAAGGAATACAATCAATAAATAAATCATGCTCCGACTTCATCACATAACGGTTCACCATATGTGCATGCTACGGGAATCACAAACTTTAACACAAGTATTTCTCAAATTCACAACTACTCAACTAGCATGACTCTAATATCACCATCTTCATATCTCAAAACAATCATCAAGTATCAAACTTATCATAGTATTCAACACGCTCATAAGAGAATTTTATTATTAATCTTGTATACCTAGTGTCGGTGTCAAAACCGGCAGATCTCGGGTAGGGGGTCCCGAACTGTGCGTCTAGGCCGGATGGTAACAGGAGACAGGGGACACTTTGTTTTACCCAGGTTCGGGCCCTCTCGATGGAGGTAAAACCCTACTCCTGCTTGATTAATATTGATGATATGGGTAGTAAAAGAGTAGATCTACCGCGAGATCAAGGAGGCTAAACCCTAGAAGCTAGCTTATGGTATGATTGTTGTGTATGGAGTTGATTCTCCCCTACGGACTTCAACCCTCCAGTTTATGTAGACACCGGATAGGGTTAGGGTTACACAGAGTTGGTTACAATGGTAGGAGATCTTTGAATATCGCATCGCCAAGCTTGCCTTCCACGCCAAGGAAAGTCCCATCCGGACACGGGACAAAGTTTTCAATCTTGCATCTTCATAGTCCTGTAGTCCGGCTGAAGGTATTGTCCGGCTACCCGAACACCCCCTAATCCAGGACTCCCTCAGTAGCCCCTGAACCAGGCTTCAATGACGACGAGTCCGGCGCGCAAATTGTCTTCGGCATTGCAAGGCGGGTTCCTCCTCCAAGTCCTTCATAGAAGATTGTAATCACCAAGAGTAGTGCCCTGCCCTGTAAAATAAGTTTCCACATATTGCCATAGAGAGAATAATATTAACACAAATCAAATCTACTGACGTATTCTACAGTGCGCCATCACACCACAGCCAAGTCCTTTACTCGAATCGTTTTTACTTTTCCACCTCAGCATGTTTTGCGAGGCGGTTTCCTTGGCACGTCCTGTCAAAGCAGAGATCGTGTACCCTTTTTACGGGATTCTCATCAATACAGACGTGGGTAACCCAACCGCGCCATTTATCACGGCGCTCGGGAGGCAAGCGAGTTTTATTAGGCAGGTGGGGACGCATAACCGCAGCCGCCTATATAACGGGATAAGGATCCACCCTTTTTACCTACGCCTTCTTCCTCCTTTGCCTACCCATCTCTCGCACAACCGAGCTCCAGCGCCCGAGCCCGCACTTCCCACCTCAACCTTCTCCAGCAATGTCCGGAGCGGGAGGCAAATGGATGGTCTCCACCGTTACGGAAGGCAAAATCAAGAAGCTAAGGAAGGCCGGGTATCTGTCCAAGGACATCGCGCAGCGGCTTCCCGAGGAGGGGCGGCTCATCCCCACCCCAAGGCCCCATGAGAGGGTGGTAGTTCTCCTCCACTTCCTCCGCGGACTGGGTTTTCCACTTCACCCATTTGTCCGGGGGCTCATGTTCTACTACGGCCTGGATTTCCATGATCTGTCTCCGAACTTTATCCTCAACATCTCGGCGTTTATCGTCGTGTGCGAGGCCTTTCTTCGCGTCCGCCCCCATTTCGGCCTCTGGCTCAAGACTTTCAACGTCAAGCCCAAGGTGGTGAGCGGCAGCCAGGCGGAGTGCGGAGGCGCCATGGCGGGCTCTTTCGTGGAGACCCTAAAGGGATGGCAATCCGGGTGGTTTTATATCACCGAGCTACGGGATCCAGAATGGACCGCGGCCCCCGAGTTCCGATCCGGACCCCCCACGTGGCTTGTGTCCTGGAAAGAGACGGGCCTGTCGTGGGGTGACGAAAAAGAGGTGGCCGGATTGCAAACATGCATCCAGTCCCTGGTGAAAAAGCCAATCCGGCTAGTTAATGTAATCCAGGTCATGCTCATCCGCCGGATCCTCCCGTGCCAACAACGGGATTTCAATCTGTGGGAGTTCGACCCGGCGCAGCATCAAACCCTCAGCAGGCTCTTCGACACAATGTACGAGGACGCCTGGAAGATGCTATTCAAGGGCGCCGAGGCTTCCACATCCGCCTCCGAGGACCGTGGATCCAGCTTGCAGCGTCACACTAGCAAGGTATGCCATTTACACCATTTACAGGATGTTAAGCTTTTTTCATAGATTGACTCTGTGCGGGATCTAAACTCCCTTACCTTTGATAGGCTTGGCGAGCGATAGCCAAACCAATTAATTGTCTGGCTCCGCTGCCTGAAGACCCAGCCCCAGCTCTACTGGTGAAACTGCTGGCTCTGGCACCTTATGTGGTGCCGGAAAAGAAGGCCAAGAAGAAGAAGACCACGGGGACTCGAAAGAGTACTCGTAATGTGGTGCTATCGGACTCGTCATCCGATGAGTCAGAGATGCCCTCTTCCCGTGAAAACGAGGAGGAGGAAGAAGAAACCTCTCCCCCTCTAGCGGGGGAGGAAAGAAAAGGAAGGCCGCCCCAGAGGGGGGGCCGAAGGGTCCAAGAAGAGGAAAACCCCTTCGTCGGACTACGCCCCCGACGCCGACGAGGGCGAAGAGGAGTGGCCGGACAGGGCCAGGCGTCCGGCGAAATCGTAAGTGTTCAGATACTAGAGTAACTCATGATATTCCTTTTGTTGCACAGCTTTCCCAAATGTCGAATATAATCATGTAGCCCGCCCCGGGCCGAACTCAACGAGTCGTCAAGCGGCTCCCTCGATTCATCGGACGTGAACTCCGTTCCGCCCGTTGTCTCCCCCCGCACTGCAGATGACGCCGAAGTGGCGTCGCGACGAGCTCCGGGGCAGGAGGAGGTGGTCCTGGAGGAGCCGCAAGGCGACCTCCCGGACCCCAGGAGTGAAGGGGACAAGACCCCCCAGGGCTGCAAGTCCGGCTTTAAGCAGGACACCGTGCCGGAATCTTCAACAATTTCGGCCCATGGCAGGCGAACTCCTTCCAAGAGGAGCAAGCCTTCTGAGCCAGCAGCCTCCGTCCAACCGGAGGCGCCGGACAATCTACTGGAGGTGCTTGAAGGCGCCTCCATCGACGAGGAGCACCGTACTATTATGAGTACGGTGATCCAGAAGGTTCAGTCCGCCAAGAGCGGGCGGAGTGAAGCTTGCTCTAGCCTCCTAACAGGCTTTGAGGTAAGTAAAAATATGTAAAAATATTACCGCATAGACAGTAGCCCCTGATGCTTTGTTTGGTGTTCGGAAAGAAAAGCCGAATAGAGGATCTACTAAATTTTGCAGCAGTCTAACAATAAAGAGTCAATATGCGTATGCAGGCGTCGCTGCTAGCCACCGCCGCACTGACTGCGGAGGTGGGTACCCTGAAGCAGGGGCTCGAGCGGTCCGAGAAAGAGCTCGGCCATGCCAAGCGGCAGCTCGAGGATAAAGAAGGTAAGAAATACCTTATAAACAGGTGCCTAGAGAGAGGCGTGATTGCAAAAAATAACAGGATTGTACTGCTTATTGTAGGGGCCACGACTAAGGTGGCAACCCTCAAGCAGGCGCTGTCCGAGGCCGAAGAGAAAACGGCCGCGGAGCGCACCGAGCGAGAGGAACTTGGGACTCAGGTCGGCGAGGTGCAACAAGAGCTTCAGGCTCTCATGAAAAAACATGAGAGTTTGGAGCTTGAGTCAAAGACCCAAGCGTCCGAGCTCGCGACGGCCCTTGAGACTGCCAAGTCAGCCAAGGCCGAAGCCCAAAAGGCCCTCCGAGAGTTGGAGGATATAAAGAAGATAGCATCGGGTAAGGCATTCTTTATGCAAAGAAGAAATATAAAAGTAAACTACTTGTTACTTAACCGAATCCGGAGTTCTCCAGGGGAATTCGCAGATCTTCCCCGCAGCGTGTCCGATGCCGCCGCATTCTACCGAGCTGAAGAGGGCAGCTTGACGGAGAAGGTGTTCTAGTCTCAGTATGCTGAGGCCGGACACCCTGTGCCCTTGAGCGACCAGTTGAAACAGTTGGTCGAACTCCACAAGGCGGCCGAACAGGCCATGAAGGGCTTCATAGTTCGGGTGTGGCCCGGAGAGGCCCTGCCTGGGAGCTACTTCGGGCTGGTGCGGCGGCTGGTGGAGGCCTGTCCAAGGCTCGAGGTCATCAAGCGCTCTGTCTGCATCGAAGGTGCCCGTAGGGCCCTTGCCCGCGTAAAGGTGCACTGGGGTAAGCTAGACGGTGAGAAGCTTGTGAAGGATGGGTTGCCGCCGGGGAAGGCGCATCGCAAGCCCGAGAACTATTAGAAGGATGTTCTTGCTGGTGCCTGCCTTGTGGCAGATGAATGTACCAAGGATGTAATTTTTGAATAAACTCGCTCGTTTTTATCCTGTGCGCTGAAAACTTGTTCATAGGCGCTTAAGCAATGCTTGTTGAATTTAAAATATTATTTTCTGTGCGGCTGTTTATCAAAAAATTGAGAGATGGCCAGTCGTCGGCTTCTGCCCCCATGCCACTAGTGCTGGGGTGTTCGGGGATAAACCTGAGCACTGTTTTTTCCCATAGTTGGGTCCTTCGAGGGAGGCGCTCAGCACAACGAACCAGGCAATCGGACTATAATGCTTGAACACTCTCACTTAGCCATAGAACTTTATAATTTTAAATTTCAACGAAGCCCCTAGTTCGGAAGACCGAGTTCGGGGCGCTATCCACGCCTTGGCTGGGGTTATCCAGCTCCTCGCTCGATAGTGCTACCTTAGCCGATATAGCGGAACATAAGGCACCAAAACATAGGAGCCGGGCAAACCCAACTATTGACCCAAATCATGATTCGGAGCCGATGCATATAGTGCTATAAGTTCGGGGTGCCGCACTTGTGAAAGTGTATGGACTTCTCACGCCTTATTGAAGGGTACTGAAGCCCCTGGCGTACATGCCGTACCACAGTGTACGGGTGCAACATGTCATTAATGAACATATATATGAAAAGAGTAATGCAAAAAATAGACAAAAAGCTAAGCATTGTTTATGGAGAGGCTGTTTATCAAAGCCGAACGATACAAATAGTGCGGTAAGCAAAAGATATTGGACTATTCAGTATGTCCTGGCCAGGGAAAGTCCGCGGAATTTTATTTAAAATAGGTATACCGCTCGTAATGGAGACCACCTGGGGATTCCATAATGCGGCATGGCTTGTCTGCCTCCATGGATCTTGCATCGTTTGTGCGGCAGTCAAATTGCCGAACAGGTCGTCCGAAGTATGGAGTCCTGAAAGTAAGAAAAGAAAAAGAATCCGGCAGCCCCTGGTACGTTTTAAGCCGTATTTTGGGCGTGCCGTTATTGTGCCCCTTCCCCTGTGCCCATGGTATTTCAAGGGCGTAGTTATGTACGCGAGATACTGGTTTCGCTAGGTCGCAAAAGCTGGGGTTGGGGCCGCATTGCTACGCTTGCTCAGAGTGTGCCAGGCGGTCCTGCTATAGGTTACTCCGGGCGCGCTTGGCACTGTCTGGCTTTTTAATGGCCGGACTGGGGAATTTCCGAAGAAGGCTACTTTGTACCTCCGCTACGAGAGCCGCTGTATGCTCCTCCGTACGGAGGGAGCATTCGGTGTTTCCGTTGACCATGATTACTCCTCGAGGGCCTGGCATCTTGAGTTTGAGATATGCGTAATGCGGCACCGCATTGAATTTTGCGAATGCGGTTCGTCCAAGCAGGGCATGATAGCCACTTCGAAACGGGACTATATCGAAGATTAACTCTTCGCTTCGGAAATTATCCGGGGATCTGAAGACCACGTCAAGTGTTACTGAGCCTATACAGTTGGCTTCTACACCTGGTATGATGCCTTTAAAGGTCGTTCTTGTGGGTTTGACCCTTGAGGGATCTATGCCCATTTTCTGCACTGTGTCCTGATAAAGCAGGTTCAGGCTACTGCCGCCGTCCATGAGGACTCTTGTGAGGTGAAATCCGTCGATGATTGGGTCGAGAACCAATGCGGCGAAGCCGCCATGACGGATGCTAGTGGGATGGTCCCTTCAATCAAAGGTGATCGGGCAGGAGGACCATGGATTGAACTTTGGGGCAACTGGCTCCATCGCGTATACGTCCCGCAGCGCACGCTTCCGCTCCCGCTTAGGAATGTGGGTTGCATATATCATGTTCACCATCCGCACTTGTGGGGGAAAACCCTTCTGTCCATTGTTGTTCGGCGGCTTGGGCTCCTCGTCGTCGCTGTGCAGCCCCTTGTCTCTGTTTTCGGCTCTTAATTTGCCTGCCTGCTTGAACACCCAACAATCCCTGTTAGTGTGATTAGCTGGCTTTTCGGGGGTGCCATGTATCTGGCACAAGCGATCGAGTATTCGGTCCAAACTGGACGGGCCCTGAGTATTCTTTTTGAATGGCTTTTTCTGCTGACCGGATTTGTAGACTCTGAATCCGGCATTGACTGCCGTGTCTTCATTGCTGTCGCTGTTAACGCGGCGTTTTTGTTTGTTCCGACATGTCCTGCCACTTTTGTCCTTGGTATCTGAATTACCAGGGTTCTTTGATAAGTTGTTACTGGTCATGAGTGTCGTGAGGGCTGCCATGGATTTTGGCTTTTCCTGTCCCAGGTGCCGGGCAAGCCACTCATCGCGGATGTTATGCTTGAAGGCTGCTAGGGCCTCTGCATCTGGACAGTCGACTATCTGGTTTTTCTTTGTTAGGAACCATGTCCAGAATTGTCTGGCTGATTCTTCTGGCTGCTCAATTATGTGGCTTAAGTCGTCGGCATCCGGCGGCTGCACGTAAGTGCCCTGGAAGTTATCAAGGAATGCGGCTTCCAGGTCCTCCCTAGAACCGATTGAGTCTGCTGGCAAGCTGTTAAGCCAATGCTGGGCCGGTCCTTTAAGTTTGAGTGGGAGGTACTTGATGGCGTGTAGATCATCGCCGCGTGCCATGTGGATGTGAAGGAGATAGTCCTCAATCCATACCGCCGGGTCTGTGGTTCCATCATATGATTCGATGTTTACGGGTTTGAAGCCCTCTGGGATTTTATGATCCATTACTTCATTCGTGAAGCATAGCGGGTGTGCGGCGCCTCTATACTGGGCTATATCACGACGCAGCTTGGAAGAGCTATGTTTGTTGTGTTCGGCCCGGCCGGATTTGTTGTATCTGGAGTGAAGATCATTGTCACATGTCGTAGGGCGCCTGCGCGATCCGTAGATCGATCTTGTCTGTCTTGCCTTATCCTCCAGTATGTCTCGCAGGTCGGGCGCATTTTCCTGTGCCTTAGTTGAGCGGCGTTGGGGCATGGCTTGGGTGGAGGGCCGATAGGCCTCTTTGTCGCGGCCGCGAGGTGGCCGGTCTGCCATGTCATGCGCTGGTGATGTAGGTGCTTCCTCCTCTGATCGGGGTAGCGGCCTGCGCTTCGGGTAACTATTGGAGGGGCGTTCGAGTTCATACTCTTCGGCCGCAAGGTCTTCAGTCCATCTGCCAGCTAGCAATTCTTGGGCAGCTCTAAGCTGTTGCTGCTTTTTCTTGAGGCTGCTTGCCGTAGCTAAAAGCCTATGTTTAAAACGTTCTTGTTTGGCGGGGTCTGATGGTATGACGAATTCATCGTCATCGAGACTTGCCTCGTCTTTGGAGGGAGGCGTATAGTTATCATCCTCGACCTCTTGGTCTGCCGCTCTCTCATGAGGGGCTGGCTTCTCCATCTTCCTATGCCGAATTTTGCTGAGGTGGGTGTTCTTCGGTGCTATCCGGGGTAGTATTATCTCCCGTGCCGGAATCACCGTTTTTGCTTTGGCGGGATTTAGAGCGGCGCCGCTGACGTCGGCGCTTTTGCTGTTTCTTAGGGGCGTCATCCCCCACTGTGCCATCTCCATCTTTTGGAGTATCCACCATATGTATGTCATATTACGAGGTGGCCTTCCAGCGCCCTACAGGTGCTGGTTCTTGTTCGTCTCCTGCATCGTCGTCCATGCCGTCGATGTCTTCAGAGTCGAAGTCAAGCGTGTCGGTTAAGTCGTCGACAGTGGCTACGAAGTGGGTGGTGGGTGGGCTTTGAATTTCTTCATCGTCCGCAGTCCGGCCAGGGCTCTCCTGATAAAGAGGGAGACTTTAGAGAATTCAGGATGTCGCCAAAGGGCGAGTGCTGAAAGATGTCCGCGGCGGTGAACTCCATGATCGGCGCCCAATCAGATTCGATCGGCAGGCGTGCGGGGGGTTCGGAGCTCGGAGAGGAATCCGGCTCCTCGGAGTCATTGGCCATGCGGAGTGCGGGGCTGGAGTTCGGCTCAATCGCCTCTGAGATCGCAGCCCCTGAGGCAGCGTCTAACCGCTGATCCTCGATCGGTGTAGTAGGCTCCGAATCAATGGTCGGAACCGATGCATGTGCAGCCTCCAAGGCGCTGTTCGGCGGCAGAGCAATATCATGGCCATCGAGACAGTGCGGCACGCTTGGCTGTGGCTCGTATCCGTCGAAGATCAAGTCTCCACGGATGTCAGCCGTGTAGTTTAGGCTTCCAAACCTGACCTGATGGCCAGGGGCGTAGCTTTCGATCTGCTCAAGGTGGCCAAGCGAATTTGCCCGCAGTGCGAAGCCGCCAAAGACGAAGATCCGTCCGGGGAGAAAAGTCTCACCCTGGACCGCATCGTTGTTGAAGATCGAAGGAGCCATCGGGCCTAAAGGCGACGGCACAGAGGAACTCTCAATGAAAGCACCAATGTCGGTGTCAAAACCGGTGGATCTCGGGTAGGGGGTCCCGAATTATGCGTCTAGGCCGGATGGTAACAGGAGACAGGGGACACTTTGTTTTACCCAGGTTCGGGCCCTCTCGATGGAGGTAAAACCCTACTCCTGCTTGATTAATATTGATGATATGGGTAGTACAAGAGTAGATCTACCGCGAGATCAAGGAGGCTAAACCCTAGAAGCTAGCCTATGGTATGATTGTTGTGTATGGAGTTGATTCTCCCCTACGGACTTCAACCCTCCGGTTTATATAGACACCGGATAGGGTTAGGGTTACACAGAGTTGGTTACAATGGTAGGAGATCTTTGAATATAGCATCGCCAAGCTTGCCTTCCACGCCAAGGAAAGTCCCATCCGGACACGGGACGAAGTCTTCAATCTTGCATCTTCATAGTCCTGGAGTCCGGCTGAAGGTATTGTCCGGCTACCCGAACACCCCCTAATCCAGGACTCCCTCACCTACCATATAGGATTATTTAAGAAAATTACCATGTTATTTAAGACTCTCAAAATAATCTAAGTGAAGCATGAGAGATCAATAGTTTCTATAAAACAAATCCACCATCATGCTCTAAAAGATATAAGTGAAGCACTAGAGCAAAACTATATAACTCAAAAGATATAAGTGAAGCACATAGAGTATTCTAATAATTTCTGAATCATGTGTGTCTCTCTCAAAAGGTGTTTACAGAAAAGATGATTTTGGTAAACTATCAAATAAAGACTCAAATCATACAAGACGCTCCAAGCAAAACACATATCATGTGGTGAATAAAAATATAGCTCCAAGTAAAGTTACCGATAGAAGTAGACGAAAGAGGGGATGCCATCCGGGGCATCCCCAAGCTTTGGCTTTTAGCTGTCCTTATATTATCTTGGGGGTGACATGGGCATCCCCAAGCTTAGGCTCTTTCCACTCCTTGTTCCATAATCCATCAAATCTTTACCCAAAACTTTAAAACTTCACAACACAAAACTTAAAGTAGAAAATCTCGTGAGCTCCGTTAGCGAAAGAAAATAAAAGACCACTTCAAGGTACTGTAATGAACTCATTATTTATTTATATTGGTGTTAAACCTACTGTATTCCAACTTCTCTATGGTTTATAAACTACTTTACTAGCCATAGATTAATCAAAATAAGCAAACAACACACGAAAAACAGAATCTGTCAAAAACAGAACAGTCTGTAGTAATCTGTAGCTAGCGCAAGATCTGTAACCCCAAAAATTCCATAATAAATTTCTGGACGTGAGTAATTTATCTATTAATCGTCTGCAAAACTAATTAACTAAATAGCATTTTCCAAATAAAAATGGCAGCACTTCTCATGAGCGCTAAAGTTTCTGTTTTTTACAGCAAGATTAACAAGACTTTCCCCAAGTCTTCCTAACGGTTCTACTTGGCACAAACACTAATTAAACACAAAAAACACAACCAAAACAGAGGCTAGATAAATTATTTATTACTAAACAGGAGCAAAAAGCAAGGAATAAAAATAAAATTGGGTCGCCTCCCAACGAGCGCTATCGCTTAACGCCCCTAGCTGGGCGTAGAAAGCAAGGATAGATCTAGGTATTGCCATCTTTGGTAGGCAATCCATAAGTGGCTCTCATAATAGATTTATAAGGTAATTTAATTTTATTTCTAGAAAGTGTTCCATGACTTTCCTCAATGAAAATAGGAATCTAATATTTCCTTCCTTCATATCAATAATTGCAACAATCGTTCTAAGGAAAGGTCTACCAAGAACAATAGGACATGAAGGATTGCAATCTATATCAAGAACGATAAAATCTACGGGCACATAATTCCCATAGGTTTCTTAATAGTGGAATTCACAAGGTGCAAGTTTAGAGAGCAATCATCAAAATCACGAAAACCTAACAAATCACACAAAATCTTTGGAATCGTGGAAACACTAGCACCCAAATCACACAAAGCATAGCATTCATGATCTTTAATTTTAATTTTAATAGTTGGTTCCCACTCATCATATAGTTTTCTAGGGATAGAAACTTCCAACTCAAGTTTTTCTTCATAAGATTGCATCAAAGCATCAACGATATGTTCGGTAAAAGCTTTATTTTGACTATAAGCATGAGGAGAATTTAGCACAAATTGCAACAAGGAAATACAATCTATCAAAGAGCAATTATCATAATTAAATCCATTGAAATACAAAATAGTAGGTTCATTAACATCTAGAGTTTTGATCTCTTCAATCCCACTTATATCAAATTTAGCATCAAGATCTAAAAACTCTGAATTTTTGGAACGCCTTCTAGGTAAAGGTGGATCATATTCAGTCCCATCATTATCAAGATTCATATTGCAAAAAAAAGATTTAATAGGGGACACATTAATAACTTTTAGATCTTCGTCTTTATTATCATGGTCTTCCGGCTTAGCGGCCATCTTATTAACTAAGGTAACCTGCTTATCCGAAACTTCATCTATTAACTTCTCAAGACAAGCAATTTGGGATCTCAAACTATAGAATTCTTTAGACATATCATCAAGCTCTTTATTCATATAATTCATAAAGCTTTTTTGTTCTTTAAGCTCATTCCTAAAGAAACTATTATGCTCAAGTTGCAAGACCATAAAACTCCTAACGTTGCTTTCGATTTATTCTAACCTTTTAAGGTGAAGATCACCAAATCGGGGAAGAGCCATCGCGACAAGCAAGCAATCCAACACACAAGCAAGTGAGGAATGAGCAAAAAGAGGCAAATAGAGAAAGAGAGGGAGGATAGAGAGAGAGAGAGAGGGCGAATAAAACGGCAAGGGTGAAGTGGGGAGAGGAAAACGAGAGGCAAATGGAAAATAATGTAATGCGGGAGATAAGGGTTTGTGATGGGTACTTGGTATGTTGACTTTTGCGTAGACCTCCCCGGCAATGGCGCTAGAAATTGCTCGTTGTCGGGAGTCCAAATCTTGACTTGACCTTGCGTAAGCCTCCCCGGCAATGGCGCCAGAAATCCTTCTTTCTACCACTTGAGCACTTGCGTTGGTTTTCCCTTGAAGAGGAAAGGGTGGTGCAGCAAAGTATCGTAAGTATTTCCCTCAGTTTTTGAGAACCAAGGTATCAATCCAGTAGGAGGCTACGCGCCAGTCCCTCGCACCTACACAAAACAAATAAATCCTCGCAACCAACACGATAAGGGGTTGTCAATCCCTACACGGTTACTTACGAGAGTGAGATCTGATAGATATGATAAGATAATATTTTTGGTATTTTTATGATAAAGATGCAAAGTAAAATAAAATGCAATGAAAATAACTAAGTATTGGAAGATTTAATATGATGAAGATGGACCCGGGGGCCATAGGTTTCACTAGTGGCTTCTCTCGAGAGCATGAGTATTTTATGGTGGGCGAACAAATTACTGTTGAGCAATTGACAGAATTGAGCATAGTTATGAGAATATCTAGGTATGATCATGTATATAGGCATCACTTCCGAGACAAGTAGACCGACTCCTGCCTGCATCTACTACTATTACTCCACACATCGACCGCTATCCAGCATGCATCTAGAGTATTAAGTTCAAGAGAATAGAGTAACGCTTTAAGCAATATGACATGATGTAGAGGGATAAATTCATGCAATATGATAAAAAAAACCATCTTGTTATCCTCGATGGCAACAGTACAATATGTGCCTTGCTGCCCCTGCTGTCACTGGGAAAGGACACCGCAAGATTGAACCCAAAGCTAAGCACTTCTCCCATTGCAAGAAAGATCAATCTAGTAGTCCAAACCAAACTGATAATTCGAAGAGACTTGCAAAGATAACCAATCATACATAAAAGAATTTAGAGAATATTCAAATATTGTTCATAGATAAAATTGATCATAAACCCACAATTCATCGGTCTCAACAAACACACCGCAAAAGAAGATTACATCGAATAGATCTCCACATGAGAGGGGGAGAACTTTGTATTGAGATCCAAAAAGAGAGAAGAAGCCATCTAGCTAATAACTATGGACCCGTTGGTCTGAGGTAAACTACTCACACTTCATCGGAGAGGCTATGGTGTTGATGTAGAAGCCATCCGTGATCGATGCCCCCTCTGGTGGAGCTCCGGAACAGGCCCCAAGATGGGATCTCGTGGATACAGAAAGTTACGGCGGTGGAATTAGGGTTTTGGCTCTGTATCTGATCGTTTGGGGGTACGTACATATATATAGGAGGAAGAAGTACGTCGGTGGAGCAATAGGGGGCCCACGAGGGTAGAAGGCGCGCCTGGGGGGGGGGGGGGGGGGGGGCCCCCCCCCCCCCCCCCCCCCCCCCCCGGGGGGGGGGGGGGGGGGGGGGGGGGGGGGGGGGGGGGGGGGGGGGGGGGGGGGGGGGGGGGGGGGGGGTAGGCGCGCCCCCCAACCTCGTGGCCTCCCTGTTGGTTGCTTAACGTAGGGTCCAAGTCTCATGGATCATGTTCGGTCGGTGTCATGGATCTAAAACTGACAGTAGAATGGGTGGTAGGTATGAGGAGGCAAGATCCTAGCTATGGAGTAGTTGTACACACGAGTTTTACGAGTTCAGGCCCTTCTCGGAAGAAGGAACAGCCCTAAGTCTCAGTGCCCTGAGGCGGTCGACTGGATTATGTGTGTTTATGAGTTTACAAAAGATGCGAACCCTTGTGCCTGTGGAGGGGTTGGCTTATATAGAGTGCGCCAGTACCCCAGCCAACCCACATTACAAAGGGTTTAAGGTACATTAAAGGGTGGACGTTACTGGTAACGCTAGCAAATAAAGAGACATAATGAGCACTAAAGCTATGAGGTGATGTCAAACCGTTGTAGTTCGGAGTGACTTTATATCTTCTGGAGGTCGAGTGAGAGTCTCCGCGGTCGAGTGACATCAAGTCTTCTGAGTGGGAGTCCTCATAGTCGAGTGGATGATGACTCCTCTTCGAATGCTTCTGGTTTGAGGGTGATGTCCTAGGGGAGGGTGTCTATGTCAGGCCTATGACCCTACCCTAGGTACTAATCTTCATCATTAGCCCACGAATGGTTCAGGGTTTGAGTGGGGAAGGAGTTGATAACCTCTCCGATTCAGCTTTTGCGCTTCAGAAATGTTTTGTCTAGAGGTCGAATGAACATTCATGATGATTTCAATTGCTTGTTCAGTCCCCTTGATCCATTCTTGGTTTTGTCGAGTGAACTTTCATTGTTAAGCTTCGAGTGTTGATATGGGAAGAAATCTTCCGTCAGACGAGTTGTTCTGATGTCTGCGGATTTCACGGGATTTGGATTTCGGGAAGCGCGCCGGCCGGGGGAGGGTGCAGTAATCGGGAAGGATTAGGCAGGCCGACTCGATCTCCGCGCCACCTTTTTCGCCACGTATCACGCTCGCGACTGTTGCGGGATTTGATCGGATCGCCTGGGCCCACGAGTCAGCCACTCGGAAATGATCTCATATAAGGTGTTGGACGGGGGTTTTCGCATAGTGTGTTCTCATTCTTCCCCTTCCTCCTCTGTTTTCTCCATCGCATCTGCCTCTGCCCTCGGTGTCGTTGCCCCGTTTGAACTCGATCCGCTGCCAAGGGGAAGGCGAGGACGGTGGCATTGGAGCGTGCGAAGAAGGCGGCGGCAAAGGCGAAAGGGAAGAGGACCAGCCGGAGCAGGTCTTCATCAAGGTCCAGCCTGCCGCTTGGCTGGATCCAGGGCAACTGGATTATCTCGACAATCAGCCAAGATGATATCAACGACCTGGTCGAGGGGGGACTGATCCCCCACTGAGGGAGTCCTGGATTAGGGGGTGTTTGGGTAGCCGGACTATACCTTCAGCCAGACTCCTGGACTATGAAGATACAAGATCGAAGACTTCGTCCCGTGTCCGGATGGGACTTTCCTTGGCGTGGAAGGCAAGCTTGGCGATGCGGATATTCAAGATCTCCTGCCATTGTAACCGATTCTGTGTAACCCTAACCCTATCCGGTGTCTATATAAACCGGAGGGTTGTAGTCCGTAGGCAATCAACTCCATACACAACAATCATACCATAGGCTAGCTTCTAGGGTTTAGCCTCCTTGATCTCGTGGTAGATCTACTCTTGTACTACCCATATCATCAATATTAATCAAGCAGGAGTAGGGTATTACCTCCATCGAGAGGGCCCGAACCTCGGTAAAACAAAGTGTTCCCTGCCTCCTGTTACCATCCGGCCTAGACGCACAGTTCAGGACCCCCTACCCGAGATCCGCCGGTTTTGACACTGACATTGGTGCTTTCATTGAGAGTTCCTCTGTACCGTCACAATCAGGAAGGATGCCTCCTCCCGTCTTTAAAGACGGCGCCGTTGCTAAGGGAGCATTGGCTGTCGGCCAAACCCTCCGGCTAGGTGGTTTTCTCATGACCGCCTATTCGGCCGTTGCGCCGACGGTGACCTCTCGGGTCATCAAAAGCAACCTACACGTCAGCTCGGAGCTCGTCGAGCAGCTAGATCCAATGGAGCTCTCTTCCGTAAACGAGCTCTTGGATCGCATCGCCGCCCTGGGGGTCGCTACGGATTACGACCAGGTTGGGCTTAAACCCGATCTAAGAGAAATTAACTCTCCCCAAGTCACCCACCACGTTGCCATGGTAGAGACGCTGTGCGGCGACCCTTCATCTATTTTAAGGACTAGCTACGTCCGAATTCCCGACCCCTCCAAGCCGGATACCCGCGGAGCGGGAGATATAACTCAAGACCTGAGCTTAGGATCAGGCAACGGGCCAGATTCACTGGACAACATCCAAAAATCTGAACTTCAGAGTTCAGAAACTCTTCGTCCTCCAAATCTTGGATTGGGTGAGGTTCCAGATTCAACGACACCCGCCCACCCGAACATAAGCGATCTCTCCCAAATCAGGCAGAGGCCCGAGGAAACAGTACATCATTACTGGGCCAGATTCCTCCTGCTTATGAACAGGATAAAGGATTCCCGCAAGGGAGACGCAATTTCAATTTTCTGCAGTAATTGCACAGACGAGGGAATCCTTAACGCCGTAAGTCGCTGTGATATTACACGCTTCGCTGACTTGGCGTCCATAGTACAAAAATACTGTGCGATGGAAAGCGCCTGGAAAACCGAAATAGAATTTTGGGATAATCCGGCCTTGAATAGTAATCCCGTCCGAACTAAGAGGGTGCATCATCATAGGACACCCGGGATAAACACAAAAAAGCCAAAACCCTCTACAAGGCATGGAACTGTACTGGAAAGGTGGCTTGATGGACCCTGTAGAATTCACAGTACAGAGGATGCCACACCAACTCACAGCCTTAGAGCATGTTGGATACTCCGGCAGGTGGCCAAAATTGGCGAGGATCTCTTAATTCTGGAGGCCGCAGAAAACCAGCCCGAGAACACCAGTATCGTTCTCACGGTCTTCGAGACTTTCGCATCAAACAATATGCGAAAAAGAACACTCCGCAGCCTCGCCGAAGTCTATCAAGTTGCAACAATAAATCCATGGAGCGACACTGCTATTACCTTCAACGCAAGTGATGAACCTAGATTCCGAACAGCCCGAGCACCAGCCGCATTGGTCCTCAGTCCCATAGTGGACGTCTTTCGCCTCACCAAGGTGCTCATGGATGGAGGCAGCAGATTGAACCTCATTTATGAGGAAACCCTTCAAAAAATGGAAATAGACTGGAACCACATCGAGCAAAGCAGCACAACCTTTAGAGGAATAATCCCCAGTCGGGAAGCGCGCTGCACGGGAAAAATCACACTAGATGTGGTGTTCGGCACGCCGGATAATTACAGGTCCGAAGAAGTCACGTTTCAGGTGGCCCCGTTTAAGAGCGGACATCAGGCTTTACTAGGGCGGGAAGCATTCACAATCTTCCAAGCAATACCCCATTACGGGTACATGAAGCTTAAGATGCCCAGGCCAAATGGAATTATCACTCTAGCTAGTGATCCGTACATAGCACTCCGCGCCGAAAATAAGACGGCCGCATTAGCCCTTGAGGCACTAGCTGAAGCCTTAGCGGCCGAGGAACTGACTGCGCTGCGCTCCACGGTTAACAGGGATGATGTGATACTCGATAAGAGATCCAAATCCACATCCTTCAAGCCAGCTGACGAAATAGTCAAATTCCAGGTCCATCCAATGGACCCCAATAAAACAGCTTCCATCGGGGCACGACCGAACCGTGATGTAGACGCCGCACTGCGAGAGTTCCTACGAGAGAACTGGGACATTTTTGCTTGGCACCCTTCAGACATGCCAGGGATCCCACGCAGGCTGGCCGAACACAGCTTAAATATGATAAAAGGATTCAAACCTGTCAAACAAGCCCTTTGGCGTTTTTCCGAACCCAAGAGACAGGCTATGGGAGAGGAGCTAGCCAAGCTATTGGAGGCCGGATTCATTAGAGACATAAAACATCCGGACTGGCTAGCAAACCTGGTGATGGTACCAAAGAAGGACAAATCCTGGCGCCTGTGTGTCAATTTTAAAGACGTTAACAAGGCTTGCCCAAAGGATCCCTTCCCCCTCCCCCGCATCGATCAAATTATCGATGCCACCGCAGGGCACTATTCGTTGTGCTTCCTCGACGCATACTCCGGATACCATCAAATCAAAATGGCAGAATCAGACCAAGCTGCAATAGCATTCATCACACCATATGGCCCATTCTGCTTCAACACAATGCCCTTCGGGCTAAAAAACGCCGGCGCAACATATCAGCGCATGATCCAGACATGTCTGGCAAACCAGATCAGCAAAACAGTGGAGGCGTATGTGGATGATGTGGTCGTCAAATCAAGACATGTCGAATCTCTAATAGACGACTTGAGGCTTACATTCGATAACCTCCGACAATTTGACATCAAGCTCAACCCAGAAAAATGCGTCTTTGGCGTTCCAGCCGGAAAGCTCTTGGGCTTCATTGTATCCGGTAGAGGAATTGAAGCAAACCCAAGCAAGATCCGAGCTTTGTCACAATTGGATGTCCCAAAGGACCTTAAACAAATACAAAAATTAACCGGGTGCGTGGCGGCTCTAAGCCGCTTCATCTCCCGCTTGGGAGAAAAGGCACTACCCCTCTATCGCCTCCTTCGGCGCACTGAACACTTTGAGTGGACGGAGGCCGCCACAGCCGAACTTGATGAAATTAAAGCCATATTGGCAACAAACCCAGTCCTGGCAGCGCCGAACACCGGCGAACCAATGTTATTGTACATTGCAGCAACACATCAAGTTGTTTGTGCAGTGCTCGTTGTCGAGCGGGAAACGGGTGGACACAAATTCCCCCTTCAAAGGCCGGCCTACTACATATCCACTGTCCTCACTCCATGCAAATCACGGTACCCACATTATCAAAAGATTGCATACGCGGTATTCATGGCATCCCGGAAGCTACGACACTACTTTCAAGAGTGTTCCATAATAGTAGCCTCGGAAGTACCACTCAAAGATATTATCAACAACCGCGACGCAACGGGCCGGATCGCAAAATGGGCCATCGAGCTCCTCCCGTTCGATATAACCTATAATCCACGGCGAGCTATTAAATCGCAAGTTTTGGCCAACTTCATCGCAGAATGGACGGAGGCCGAGCTCCCTAAAGAGTATGACACATATTCAAACTGGATTATGCATTTCGACGACTCCAAAATGTTGGCTGGACTGGGGGCTGGCGTCATCCTGACGTCCCCCATAGGAGACACAGTCCAATATGTGCTCCAGATCATGTACATGGATTCCAACAATGCAGCCGAATATGAGGCCCTCCTACATGGTCTTCGGATAGCAATATCCATGGGTATCCAGCGCCTAGAGGTATGCGGGGATTCAAACCTCGCGATATCCCAAATAAATGGAGACTTCGACGCCAAGGACCCAAAAATGACAGCTTACCGCAACGCCGTCCTAAAAATGTCAGCTCGGTTCGAAGGGCTGGAGTTTCACCATATAGCCCGAGAAAACAATCAAGCAGCAGACGTCCTGGCACGCATCGGAGCAAAACGTGATGCAGTCCCCCCCCCCCCAACATCTTTTTGGAAAGATTATTCAAACCATCCGTAGCATGGGAGGGGGAACCCACAAATAACAGCCCGGACCCAGCCGCACCACTCGATGCCAAACAATCTGACACAATTGGAGGCTCTGCCAATGAAATTACACCTTCAGCCCACGTAATAATGGCAGTCATCGCCCCGTGGACAGAACCATTCCTAGCCTACCTTACTAGGCAGGAACTCCCGGAGGACCAAAACGAGGCCCGCCGCATAGTGCGGCGATCTAAAGCCTATAGAGTCCATGAGGGAGAGCTTTATAAGAAAAGCACTACCAGAGTCCTTCAAAGGTGCATCTCAGAAGAGGAAGGGCGGAACCTTCTGGCTGAAATTCATGCCCGACTCGGTGGTCACCACGCCGCTGCTCGGTCCCTTGTTAGCAAGGCTTTCCGAACAGGCTTTTATTGGCCGACGGCCCGGGCAGACGCTCAGGACTTAGTCCAACGATGCGCTGGTTGCCAACTTTTTGCCAACCAAAGCCATATGCCACCCACCGCACTCCAAACTATACCCATCACCTGGCCTTTTGCGGTCTGGGGGCTTGACATGGTCGGACCCCTTAAAGGTGGGACCGATAGGAAAAAATACTTACTGGTCATGGTGGATAAATTCACCAAATGGATAGAAGCCAAGCCTGTTAAAATGGCCGAATTCGGACATGTGATAGACTTCATATCCGGGGTTGTACACCGTTATGGCGTCCCCCACAGCGTCATAACCGATAACGGTACAAACTTTACCACCGACGAGGTAAAACTCTGGTGCAAAAACATAGGCATCAAGCTCGATTATGCTTCCGTCTATCACCCACAAGCCAACGGCCAGGTCGAACGTGCAAATGGTCTTATCATGAGCGGCATTAAACCCAGACTGGTGCGGTCCCTCAAGGAATCTAACACGCACTGGGTAGAGGAGCTCGTCTCCGTGCTATGGGGGCTGCGGACCATGCCAAATCGCACCACCGGATACACACCATTTTTTATGGTGTACGGCGCAGAGGCAGTTCTGCCCTACGACATAATTCATGACTCACCTAGAGTGCGCATGTACGAAGAAAGATAAGCCGAGCTCGATCGGCAGGACAACTTGGACGCCCTGGAGGAGGAGCATGACGTGGCAAAAGCCCGTTCCGCATTCTATCAACAGCAGGCCTGAAGATATCAAAGCAGAGAAGTACGGGCCAAAACTTACAATGTTGGTGAACTAGTTCTACGCCTGCCGGATAAGAAAAAGGACAAACTCAAGCCCAAGTGGGAAGGTCCATTCATAATCGACCAAGTCCCGACTGGCGGGGCATACCGCCTGCGAGATGCGTCGGATAACTGACTCGAGCCGAACCCGTGGAACGCCACCCGTCTCCGAAGATTCTATGCCTAGCGCCGGACTCTGTGTTCGTCTCCTTCCTCTGTCCATTTTTTGCATTTTTCTGTCTTACATTTCTCTCCTTCCCCTCTTTTCGTTTATAGCCCTTAAAGGCTTATCTAGTGACGCGCCACTCCCGCTCATTAAACCTGGGGGCTTCTTTAACAGAAGCTTATTTATACGGGCTTCATGCCCAACACATGCGTCAAACTTCCGCATGTACCTTTTTCTTCACCATTATATGCATCGATATGACTTAAGTTTTGGCCAAGCTGGGTTGCCTGGCTCCTGTGCTTACCCCTACGTTCCTGATTGTTCGGCTAGGCGGTAAAGGGAGCACCTCTGCGATTGTTACTGCCGGGTCAGCCGGACGTGTACCTCAGACTGGGTGAAGCCGAAAGCTAGCGTTCTTAAGGGAATATTCTGTCGGTGAGATAAAAGATGATTTTTTTACTCATTTTATGCGCCCCCAGATGCTTTTTTTTTGCGTCTTTTTACGCAGTCCGGACATGCACTTTAGGGCATGCCTCCCAGCGAAAGGAACCCCTAACGGAACTATTCTCTCTGGAAGATGTTTCTTACTAACCATGTAATATAACATAACTAGTTGGTCACTTGTCTGATAAAGCACTAATGACCCCCACGCCTGGTCTCCACGCATACCACGGTTCTTATATAACCGCTATGGTATTCGGACACACTCCGGACTGTCAGGTCCCGAGGTTGAAGCGAAAAGGTCGGCAACGACAAACGATCTACAATCCGGCTAGAAGGCATTACACATGTCAATTCAAAATTACATAGTCATTCTGACTGATTGTATTCCTCTTCTATACCATCTAACAGGCTGTCTAATTTACAGTCCTGCTGGGAATACTTCGCGGCCAACTCTACTTGGCCGTATACTAAGCTCATAGGGATTTGCTTCCCGTCAAGCCCCACTGGTCCGACCTCGGCCATGTGGTTTGGGTCCGACTTCGTAAAACGGGTCTTCACCATGGCCCAGGCTTCCCTAGCGCCTTGTCGGCAGGCCGATATCTTCCACAACCGGAAGCGCTGCCGAGCTCCCTTCAGCTTCTCCGCAAGCTCTCCAAGGCCCTCGGGCATGGAGTGGGCAGGCCATAAGGCTTGGGTAACACCCCGCATCGCCTGCCGAATTCGCTCGTGCAGTTGCATGAGTTCGGGAAGAAGGTCACCCGTAGAACCGGGCATCTCCTCTGCAGGACGACCTGTGAGCATATCTACACACATTACTCTGTTAGTCGACTTCCTCACCGAACTCTTTTTTCAAAGTTCGTTCAAGCACTTACTAAAAATGCCGCGTCGAAGCCGCGGATTCTCCTTCGTGGAGTCCGACAGCTGGCCACGAACATCTTTAAGTTCGACGTCCAGCTTGGTGTTGGCATCCTGAAGATCATTCTTCTCTCGCCTCACCTTTGTCAACATACTCTCACCGGCCTTTAGCTGGCGTAAGAGTTGTTGCTTATCCGGATCGAGTCCGGCGCCATCTGCAATATGATCTGTCAGATTTGCACCCACACCGCACAATACTAATCTTTCGAAGTGTATCTTACCTGAGGGGATCTCTTTGGACTCCCCTGCTGCGGCTAGTGCGGCCTCTAGTTGGGCCTTGCACTTTTCCAGCTCCTGGGACAGTACAGTATTCTTCTCTGTAAGAACCTGCATATTAAATGATCCTTAAATCAGTTGCTCTAACTGTTTCAAGTCTCGGGGGCTACTGGTATATATATATTTGACCAAAATTTTCTTACCCGTATGTCTTTTACATACTGCTCTGTGACTCTGGCTAAACCATTTTGAGCGGCACGGAGGTACGCATCTCCCGAATTAAAGGCATCTAAAGCCTCTTGGGAGAAACAAGCGTCACGTAGAACTGTCCGGCGACGCCTGTGGTTCATGGCACTCTCCACTTCAGAATTTGTGGCAGACAGCCTGTCCGCATCCTCTGTCGGAGGAGCGTCCGGTGCGCGCCTTGTGCTCGCCTCTGCTTCCTGGCTAGACGTTGGAGCCTAGCTGGTGGAGGCGCGATTGGCAACCTCTCCGGATGTAGTCCGGCGAGGTCTCTTCCTTCTGAAGATAGCACGAACGTTAATATGACCTGATAGAATAACTCCAGGGAAACAGAGGGTGCACTATACCTTTGCATCGGCATCTCAGTCCGGACTTCATTCCTTTTTGCCCCATGGGGCCCTGCGGCCCCTCGTTGGCTAGCCGCCGCAGGTTCGGCCTCCTGCCTCGGAAAACTCCCCTGCAAAACTCGGTTGTCGTCAGAAACACCGGAATACGCGAGAGTGCAATCTCTCTCGAGGGAATGAGACTCCGGTTTCTGTCACCTGGAAGGCCGGGATTAACCCTGGGTAATCAGCCATGATGGCTACCAAGGTATTGTCCTTTCTTAGCTGATGGAACACCCCGTCGATAAGCTCCACCGATATGTCCGGATCCTCTTCGGAGTCCGGATCGAGGGACCGTTCTGGGTCCTTGGGCTGTGGAGGGCGGCTGTTTATATCCTTTACCTCCTGTCGCAGTTCCTGCACTGAAGTCGTCAGACTACATATCTAACCGTGGGAGTATAGAACAAACGGGCAAGCGCAATTATTCACTTACCCAACTTGGAGGATCGTACATAGTAAATCCGGCCTGCGGATTGACACGGAGGAATTCCTCCTTTTTCTCCCTTATACAAAGAGGATAAGATGTTTACTAAGGCGGCGGCTGAGGCCGGCCCCTTACGACCGTAACGTGTGGTGTCATCCTCCCCGTTGAAATCCCACATGGGGTGGCCTCTATATTGAAGCGGCTGCACCCCCCGCATGATGCATGCGGCCATGACTCCAATCATGGTTAGTCCGGAATGAGCCAACAGTCTTATCCGGTCCATTAGGTAAAGGATGTCTCTGTCACTTTCTCTCTGAGAGCTCCGCGGACGCCAGCTCAAGCGTTTCCTCAATGGAGCACTGTTGAACTCAGGGAGACCGACCCGGATAGGGTCCGGTAGCGGGACGTCATCTATGTAAAACCATTCCGAAGGCCAATCCTCGGACGCCTTCTTTGGGGTTCCGGATAGGTATCCGGTCCCGGCGATGCGCGATACTTCGGCTCCGCCCACTTAATATATAGACCCCTTTTCAGAACGGGGCACCAGGCAGAATAACCTCTTCCACAGCGCGAAATGAGCCTCAACGCCTAAAATAGCTCGCAAAGGGCGACGAAACTCGCAATGTGCAATACGGAGGCGGGCGTGAGATTGTGCAGCTCGAGGCCGTAGAACTCCAGAAGCCCGCGGAGAAATGGGTGAATTGGAAATCCCAGTCCCCTTATTAGATAGGGGACGAGGCACACCCGCTCTCCTTTAGAAGGATTGGGGGTGCTCTCTGCTTGTTTTCCGCCATTATAGGTGGCGGGGCCGGCTCGGACCGGGACCATGCATGCCTGAGGGAGGAATCCCTTGGCCTGAAGTGATGCTAACTTGCTATGCGGGATGGTGCAACTCTCCCAGTCCTCGGGTTTGGGACCGGAGGGGCGAGGGGAGGAGCTGCGACGGCTGGTCATGTTGGAATGGACCTCTGCTGGAAGGGCTCTGATAATAACTCACAGAAAGGAGAAGATGCGGTTTGGACCTAAATCCCCATCCCGTTAAATAGGCGGCTCGTTTATACGGCTAGGGGTGTCGATGTAAAAACGCCCCGGCTTTTCGCATTTGTTTGAACACGTGGAAGACGACCATTATTGGGCATGGAAGCCGAGGAGCACTACATTACAAAAATCGGACATTATTCCTACAGGTACACAAGATTTGGAGAAGAACCCGCCTTGCAATGCCGAACAATCTGCGCGCCGGACTCGTCGTCATTGAAGCCCGATTCGGGGCCTACTGAGGGAGTCCTGGATTAGGGGGTGTTCGAGTAGCCGGACTATACCTTCAGCCGGACTCCTGGACTATGAAGATACAAGATTGAACACTTCGTCCCGTGTCCGGATGGGACTTTCCTTGG